>NC_056609.1:7444979-7457026 GCF_018340385.1 Cyprinus carpio
CTGTCCGATTATTTTAAGTAGCAGAAAAGTGAACTATTAATGCATTAACTAACAGGTGAGAGCTATGACCAAAATCACAGAATGTGAAAAAAACCATTTACATAAAAGTCAAAGGCATTTCATAATATAAATTATTTGTGCTGGAAATTACAAAAAAAAATGATTGTTCTAAATATCCCAAAAACTGGGAACAAGATGCAATATTCAAATACAGCATATGAAAATATTACATGTCTTACAAATCTTACTGCCATTGTACTGTTCTATTGCAAACACAAACACAGGCCAGCCACTTTAAAACTGCTGTTTTGTGAACTAGCATTAATGAACAGCGGTGTACCTGAAGATGTGCCTAAAAACTTTTGGAAACTCTGTAATTGGCGGGACCGTCAGAACGCCCTGTTTTGGGCGTTCTCTCACTGTGGCTCTCGCAAAAACAGGAGAAACAAATCAGAAATTTAGGCAAAATTGCAAAAATAAATCTCTGTCACAAATACTGGGGGGTTTGTTTCATAGCAACTCTTTAATTCTATAAGCAAAATATTCGCTAAGACCTTACTATGAGGCGATTCAGTGGACTTTTTAGCTAAGTGAGGAGAGATTAAAAAGGAAATCCAATGCTGCTGTTCACCCTTGAAGACCAAAATGTAAAAAAAAGAAAATTAAAGTTTATGGATTTACCCACTACAGAAAATTTGAATCGTTCGTTTCCGGAAATAGTGTCCCTTTGTCAATAGTTTGCATGGCATTTTATTTTATTTTACCAGCATTCTTGTTTATCTCTGTGACCGTGCCTCAAATGCATGCAATGTTTTTTTGTTCCCAATTTTCTCAATCTTAAAATTTCAATCAACAGGCAGCTTGCTCTTTTCAAAAAACAGGCCTATAAACGGCACCACTTAGTAAATAATAATCTCTGAAAAAACAATTTTAAAAAAAAAAAGATTTAGCAAAAAAAAAACAACAAATGTCCAAATAAAAAAAAAAACTATAAAATTGTAAAAGCAACAAATAGGCTTATTATGCGTATGTGTGATGTATAATATAGAAATCTACTATACATATACTTATCGATACATTTCTAACCAGAAACATACAAAATCAATAAAAAACATAAACATACTAAACAAACAATATAAATAGATATCAACATAAATATCTTATACAATAATATACAATATACTACATACAGACATATAAAGTTTATGTAAAAAAAAAAAAAAAAAAAAAACAAATATAAAATTTACAACTACATATACATAGTATAAAATAATATACACTATACATTACATAAAACATACATAAATATACATACATTATACATAAAGACATCTATATATGACAGAGTATATATATATACATACTATATTAATATATATACAGTACTAGACAGTAGATATACATGATACTATATATATACAATATATATATATGATGTATATATATATATATATATATACTACACATATATATATATATACATAATATACACATTCTAGACACATATAGACAGTTATTAACTATAATATCATATACAATATACATATCTATAGCACACACATATCCCATATACACACCTATATATATACATACTAGGTAATTAACACCTCCATATATTACACACACAGTATTATACACATTTATTCTATATAATGGTATACATATACATATATATATACATATACACACATAGTATATCTACATGTACCATATAGACCACTTCTATTATAGTATATCTATATATAGTAATACACATTAACTATATCTATCTACCAGATACATATATGATATATCTATATATATATCTATATATAGATATATCTATATACAACCATATACATATATATATATATATATATATATTATGTCTGTGTCGTGTAGGCAATATGACAACACTTACACCTGTATGGGTCAAAATTATCCATCTATTGTTTTCCATTTATGACAAAAAATCAGCAGGAGGATTAATGTAAAGATCAGTGTTCCATTTTAATGATATTTGTAAATTTCTCCTTACCGTAAAAGATATCCACACTTAATTTTTGATTGAGTAATAACGCATTGCTAAAGAGTACTCCTCGTGACTTTCATTTTGGTCAACACTTGAGAAGATGATTTTCTCACTATTTAGATTTTTTTTGGCACCCACCTCACGAGCCAGTCTTTTCCAGCGTTACTGCACCCATAGGCCCCTTTAGAGAATTCACGTCGTACATTAGTCCGTGAATGTCAACAATACCTCTGTCCATACTAACACAACCTTACATCAATGGAAAAGATATTTATTACAGCTTTTAATGGGGGGGGGGGACTATTATAAATCTCACAATGTCGACCTTGAAGAAACGGGTTCGTGCGTCTTGCAAAAGAAGAGGATGTACAAAATATACAGTTTCCATATGTCTGTCTAGGGGTTTGAACCACTCACACTTAGGTGTGGCCAGCGACTTGATCTTCTCGGATCTCCTTCATCTAGAGAGGGCCTCACATGAAAGAAGCGTATCGAGACGGAGGGACATTGTCCCACTCGTACCTCCTCGCCTTAATCTGGGCTTGAGCATGCAGCCGCGGGACTGCCTGACTGCCATCCTTCCGAGTATGCGGGCCGAAGCAGACAGAACAGAAACAGTCGGATACCGCCTCTTTTCAGTCTGATAGGGAAATTTAAGACGAACGTAAAAAAAAAAATTTTTAAACCGTTTTTTTTATACCCAGCTCTCCCCTACCTCCTCCCCGCTCCCTTTTATGTTTTTATGATGATTTTTATAGTTTCCATGTTATGCACCTTCCTATTCTTTTTCCCCCGTAGAAAATCCTTGTCTATGTTTTCTATGTGTCATCTTGAACACAACATTAACACACACACAACGATTCGACATTACCGCCAACGATGTTGTCGTGACAATTGTTTTTAGTCTTCGTGATCAATCCTAAACCCAACTATACAATTACAAACCCCATTTTATGAAACTGTGCTTCTAGTCTTGATACATCGGAAAAACCTAAGGCTCAATCTAAACTGGTCGAGTTTTTAGATAAAATAAATGCCCCCAAGATTTCATTAGAGAACTAGATCCACCAACCTTCAGCTGCAAGAAGAAACATCTGAGTTAATTATTCCAGCATTGCAGAAGCTGCAAGAGGCCCCGGGCCCCATGGCTTTCCCATCAAATTTGATAAGTGTTCTGCCTAACTTATCTCTCCCACTCATCACATATGTTTGAACATTCTCATCTAAAGGAATCTCTGCCAAAGTCAAGCACATCTTTAAAAACGGCAGGCACAGACAAGAGGGGAGGAAAGAGACTCGGGCAGTGGTATTTTTCAGTAGGAATCCAAGCTCTGGAAATCATACAAATGTGCCTAAAGCATCACAATGGCTTCAGGAGATGATGTTATATCTAACACTGGGAAAAGATTAAATATTCAATTCAAAGGTTCCCAGCAATTCTGCTGTTGTGTTATGGCAACCCGTATTATCATTATGTCTCTAAATATAAAATGTACTTCATGGGGAAGTTTTAGGGGTATAGGGTTTGGTAATGGGATTTATATTGCTGCATTGCACCGATTTCCTTCTTATTCTCTCACCTCCCTTATGGTGAGGGTTTATGTTGGTAATTATAATGAAATGACACTGTAGTATCCCTGAATGTAGTATCCAAACATACTATCTTTCTTGTTGTTGTGTTGTTTATTAATTCAACTATTGCATCTTTGTTTTATTTTCATTTTATTTTATTATTAGTCGATAAACAGACCGTGCTGTTTGGGTTTTGGTTGGGGCGGGTTTAAAAACCCCAAAAAAAAAATCTAAAAATTAAAAGAAGCTCTGTACAAACAATTAGTATTGTTATTTGGGAATTAAAAAAAAAAATACAGTGGGTGAACAACTAATATTGTGAACATATTAGCATTTTAAACTTATGAAAAATGGTTCTTCTTATTAACGGTGCCTGAAAACAGTTTTAGCTGCTTATATATACGTGTGGCCAACTGTGATACGTTTTTGTTGAAAAAAGTTTACTCAGCATTTATTTAAAATAGATTGTTATTTTTTATTTTTTTGCAATCACTTATAAATATCTTTACGGTCACTGTGGATCAATTCAATGCATGTATTAAACAAAAAAAAAAAATTCAAATACATACCAAAAACCTATAAACGGCAGTGCATTACAGTTTCAACAAATTATTACGCAGGAAAAACAAAAAGGAGAAAATAGACAGACAAAAAACAAAAACGGGTATTGCAACATGATAATAAAACAGAGAAGTGCAGCAAAGCAGGCATATTTAGACTGATTTTCTGAAGTATCCCGTGACACTGAAGACTGGATAGTAAATGTTGCTGAAAACTACAGCTTTGATCACAGAAAGAAATCAATATATGATAAAATATATTCACATTGTAAAACAAGTACTTCTGACGAGTAATATATTTCACTATTTTTACTGCATTGTTTAATATAAATAATGCAGCCTTTGGTGGATGGTCCAGGAGCACCCGGAGGACCCCTCCACTGAAGAAGAGAGGGAAGAAGAGACTTTAAGAGAAGATCTGGGGACCTGTAAATGACTCAAAATGCTAAGGCCTTTACAAAAGCATATCAATGTGAAACAATAAGGGCAAATAACAGATTCCCTCATTTGTGCATTTGGGAGGTAAGCTCCCGCTCACCATTTTGACTACTCTCTCCCCTGCAGGAGGGGCCTCGTACACGTCTCTCTCTCGGGCAGGTTAGTCTTTGGGCCGCGTGACCCTCAGGGACCGATCATAAGTGTCATGTTCTGACATTGTGAGCATTCATCGATTATATGTCAAAGCTACGGAGAGCGAGTCTGCCTGGGTCAATGCTGGCCCTGACAGACCCGGTCCTCTCAGCTCTACTAAGACGCGTAGTTCCGCTCGCAACATAACGTACTACTGTGCCGGTTTTCTGCTATGCCCTCTTCGCGTCCGGTTGGGCTTGGGGTCTGCACAGTTGTTGTGCTGCAGAGCACGGATCTCCTCAATTTTCGAAAGGTGATTTTTTTTGTCTATTCATCGAACAAAAAAAAAAAACAATACAAAAAAGAAGAATCAGAGGTTCTCTTGGAATTCCTAGTGTTATGATATGTATACTAGGACCCGATTAGACTACCCGGACATGAACTGATTCCAAGTCAGTGTGGGGAACAAATCTTGAGGTTTTCATTCCATCAAATGTTTGTATCGCCTTAGCTTGAGCTTTACACAAATTTCTTAAACTATCTAAGGTACACATTTCTAGTACTTGTGCACGTTAATTCTAATATTTGACCCTATGGAGCACCAAACTAGCCAAGTAATTTAAGGTTCTATGGAGGGAGAATCTGTAGTACGTAATAGCCTGACCCATACTAATTGCTAGGCGTTCAAACAATTAAGATATTTTTCTTTTGCTATGTTACGTGCAAAAACATCATTAGGATATAAGTACAAGTATTGACATGTTTCCACGCGGATACGTACAGAGGCCTCATTTTGTAATTTCTACTGCTAAACTATTATCAAAAATTAATTTTTATTTTTTTGGACCTTAGTATATGTCCATGCTAAGAAACTTCCAATTTGGACAATGATGTTTCAAAGGTGATTTTCTCAAAATTAGAGTTTTTTGCTCCCTCACATTCCAGAATTTTTAAATAGTTGTATCTACCATGCACAAACTTTGTGGTCCTCACTAACAAACTCCACAATTCAAGGAAATAGATTAATAGTCATGATTGGGTATAAATCTCAGTTCGTAAATTGCACTTATGGACTGGTGTCATGGTTCCAGGCTCACATTGGATTTCAGAAAGTTTTTGAACGTACTTTTTATATACACACACACACCACATCAACACACACATGATCTTACGATTGAAGCTTTTGTGTCTTACATATTTACCTTGTAGAATATATGGTATTTTTGTGCCGTACATTATTACAAGTTTTAGAGAGTAAACTTCAATTTTATCAAATATTGCAAGGATGCCATTGTAGACGTTAGCGTAAGTGATTCAAGTGTGATTTTGTGATCATACTGATTTCAAAGTTAAGGATGATTAGTCTGAATATGCATTGAACCAAAACACTATTTTAACACTGATAATCCCCCCTACTTTATTTTTGACAAAACACCCCATGTTTCCATACTGACTGCACATTTTCAGTCGTTATAGTAATGCTTTGGTATCGACCACATCATATAACTCGCATACTAAAACATACAAAAAATTTGCATAACTGTACTAAAATCCCTTTTTTCACTCCTGAAACAATGATGACATGCTTCGGTCGTGACTGTTTTAGGGAATAACACCTGAAAAAAAAAAAAAAAATACGATGTTCACTACCGAAATTTTTCCAAATGAATTTTTTTTTTTTTTTTTTTTTTTTAGTAGTGACAATTTCAGACACTTTTGAACCTAGCCAAAGATGCTAATCAGCACATGATTTTCTAGTACAGTTCCAAACATTTGTACACATAAAAACTAAATGCTAGGAATAACACTGAAAAAGTGTGCTTAACGTGGCAGACAAAAATGTATGATTCCAGGATAGTAGTGACATTCTCCAAAAGCCACACACTAATTTTCGGACTTTGAACACATTTACTATCACATCTACTCACACCTTGCAGCTAAGAGAGAGTGGGTCACAGGAATATTTCCTGATCATTAATTTAGGGATGCAATTAAAATCAATCTCGGCCAAAATCAGTTTTGGTAGTGACATCAAAAATTTCATGATTTAGAATTTTTTTTTACTTAACCTAAAAAAAAAAAAAATAATAACAATAATAACAAAAGAATAAAAAAAAAAATGGAATAAAAAAAAAAATATTACTCAATATTTAAGCTTTACTTTTTTATATAAAAAAAGTTTACTAATATTTTTACTATTACTGTGTGTTCAATACATAATAGAGGATCTTTGTAAACATCTAAAAAAGCTTTTAAATGGGTTTTTGGTTGTGGGCAGCAGTTTAAACCAGTTCAGTAGAACAGCCTGTAGTATATGAGAGTTTCATGTGGCTATTTTTTTCTTATTGTTATTTATTGTGATTAAAAGGTTAAGAGAGAGATGTGGTATAGATTGGCAACAAGGGGTGGTGTGTTTGATGGCTCGTGGCAGGTCACCCATCTGATAGACGGAGTAACTAAGATAATCCAGAATATCAGCTTTGGGGGGCTTTGGGGTTCTCTCCCGAGTCCATCTGTCTGACGCCTGCTGCATCCACAGCACGGGTGATAATAGTCATTTCATTGTAGCCAGTGTTGCCCATGTCAAAGCAGTCATCCACTGTCAGCTCAGCGTTGTAGCGACCCCCGCGACACAACGCCACCTCATTTATCACAGGTTTTACAATGGATATCATACAACAGTCCTGTGCACACTATATGATTTAAATGGTCCTTTATGATTATTGCTTGTCAAACTTAAAAACCTGATCCCACCATATCACTGTGAGGTCTGTTTGTCTTTAATGTCAAACTGTACAACAGTTAGAGCTCGTTAAAATGGACAAACGTAAAAAAATACTTCATATACATTCGTCTACATATTTCTTATAATTCAAATTTCGGGTGTCCAGTTATTTAATCTTAATTATATTAGAAACTTCAAAACTTAACTTAAATTTTTCTAACTAAACTACTAAATAATTTATATTTATATATATATATTATACTTATTTCCATATTTCAGCTAGTACTTATTTTATTTCAAGCAATAAATGCTTTCGTTAATTTTAAAGTTGTAGTAATTATGTTGCTTGTCATTTTTATTATTTATATATTTATTAAGTTACAATTTTAGCATCAGTTTGTCTAGTTTTAGTTATTTAGTGCTTCAACTTAAACTAAAGAAAAAAACTGTCCCTGCAAGAGGGAGGGGAAATTATTCTGATTGCACATGAATGCTCAAAAAATGAATGGTGTACAAAGATAAATAGTGTATAATAAATAATGCAATTTTCCATAAAAATTAAGAATTGAAGAATGAGTAAAAAAAAAAACTTTAAAAATAAAGTTTAACCGGATTGTCAACTAACAAGATAAAAATAAACAATCACTTTGACAATTCACATGAAGCACTGGGATACATACAATTCTGCTTAATAGTTTATGTGCAAGATAATATTAATTTAACTCGAGAAACAAACTGTAATTCAAAAGTTATCAACCCCGCAAGGTCACGGATGTCAAGATCACACACCAAGTGTGGCTTGAATACACTGAAGTGTTTGCTGAGATATACGCTTCACAATAAACAATCAAATGTATCAGAAATTTGTTTAAGTGTTTATTCATAAACAGTTTTTGACTAATCAAAATTGAATTTGTTCACATTTTGTCAGCATGGCCATGAAAGATAATCTGGTTCGCATTTTTCGCAAACTAATTGGACCGACCATTTCTGAGGAGGAGCTTCCAGAAAAAAAGTGCAATTGCAATGCACCTAAACGTTAAGTCAATGCAATCGAATCACTCTTGAGACACGGAATCGGGGTTCAATCAAGGAATTAGGTCATACACGTTTTAATGTTGCTGTGATTAATGCTGAGACTGTGTTATATCAGTGTGCCAATTTCTTAACTTGCCTGCAAGCACTTCTATGGGCTGCCATTGACTAAAGAGCAATGGTGGAGGAGGAAGAACATGAAGACAGTAAAGAAAACAGGTGCCTACGTACATAGTGCTTGGCCCCTAATCCCAAATCAAGGTAGCGTTCCGATTTCAAAGTTACAAAAAAGTACAACTGATAAAATAAGCACATGCATTTACAAATATAATGCAAAACAACTGCCTCAGTTTTACTGAAGTCTCAGAAACCCACTGATAGTGATGGTGTGTTTGATTCGTTCCCCTTTGAAAGTCTTGCAATGACAGTTTATCTCTTGAACTGCTATCACTAGGACTAGGAGCCTTGTATGAAATGAAAACAAGAGTTGGAGTTACCGGAGGTACGCCTCGACATGGCATTTGCCATTTGGAGAAACGTTCCGAGTCAGTTTATACGTGTCCTGCAGACGAGAGCGCTTTGGCTGAACCCTTCTCGTCCTCTCATCCGGGAAAATACTGTCTGTGCACGGACATGTTTGAAAGAAGCTTGGCGGAAGCACCAAGAACAAAATAAGAGGCTTCTTATTACACCTGACTTCAAGGCATCTGGTGTTCACTGAAAATAAAGAACTTGGAACAATTGATTACTTATTTTTGTTTTTTAGAGGACCACTGTTTTTTTTCTCATCGGACAACAGGCCCGTATCATGTGTCAAATATTTTTGAATAATGAGAGTTTAACTGTAGAGATACGACACAGAGTTTCAGATAGAGTACTGCTTGTGGGAAGCAGACAATACAGACATACACGGGTATGCCGAGACGCCCACAGAGTGGAGGTGCAGAAAGCGCCTCTCTCGCAGAAGTTCCTTCTAGTCCCCTGCCTCCCTCCACTTGGTTCACTCAGAATGGTCAATAGTTTAATGTTTTTACATGAATGCAAAAATAAGATTTACAGTCATGTTGGGTATCATTTATTGAATAATCTACGAGGTGAGGGGTACCATAGTCTCAATCTTAAGTAGACTAAAAGATAACACAGATCCTAAGAGTTCACGAGATATTTTTTACTTTCCTTACCTTACACATGAAGACTCCCACCCCGTAAGAATAATACATTTTTAAACTATATGCATCGAAATTACAGCATTTTTAAAAAAAATAAGTAACGTTTCCAAAACTATGTACAAATAATCTATACAACTTTTGCATATAATTTATAAGGTTTTTTTTTCTGGGATTTCTGCCTTTTACACTGGCATCAAACATGTTCAACACTTGTTCAGGATAAAACTCTTGTCATATCTTAAAAGGAAGCGTAACAGATAGTGCCAAGAGATGAAACTGTAAAACAGCACACATTCTAGAAAAATAGTGTAAACAAACAAAACATACTATCCCTTAAAATCCTTACTGTCCAATCCAGACTTCTTTTTTTTTTTGGACTATAACATTCCTTACTGTACTTTCTCAATGCTAAACCTTCCATGACTTGTGATAAACGCTGATTTAAAAAGCGGAGAGTTCCGGTCCTTGAATTCTGTTTGGGCTGAGCCATGTTCAAAGCTGTTGTAAATTACTCTACAAAGTAACATACACCTTTGTTTACTTCTGTGTGTTGCTCGGCAACTACTTTGTTGGAACCAGAACTGTTTCTGAGGAACTACATTGTTTGGTGGAAGAATACTGTTTTTATTAATATCATTACACTTTATTTGCTATGTTTTATTTTGTGAAACTGTACTATGTATATGGAATAACCGTTTTATAAAAGCAATAAAGACCTGTGAAGCCGTGGTTTACAGTGAATTTATAACAGCTAAGAGGTGTTGTTGCCTAAAACCCCCTAGCGGTTATAAATTCTTGGGGCTGATTGGTTTAATGCTGTACCATCTGACGGGTCCTGCAGCACCAGACTCTCTAACTCGGACCACTCGGTGTTGAGTCTCTTCATCAGCTTGTAGGCGTTCACGGGGGCCAGAATACCCCAGGGTCCAACGGAGACACACGGGTCAACATATCCCGTTTCTAGCAGCTGAAGCAAACGATGGACAGAAACACACAAATGACTGAGTCACGGGTTCACGTGTAGTCATATATTCTATGAGAAAGACTCACCTCCCTCCCAGCTTCAAACTGGCATCTCTTCTGCCTTCAATGTACTCCTTCAGAGATTGGGCCAGGCTCTCCCTCTCTGTAAATATCCGGTCTGTCATTTGGCATACGAAAAGAAGAAGGCATAAAAAAATGACAAAAGAGAATGACCTGCAAGACACAAAACAGGCAATCTCTTCAAGTTTTAGATTCCTTCAGCAAAGACAGCCTGTGCTCTGTGATCACTTTCTGCTGTAATTTAATCAGGACTGTAACACCAGGGCTGCGTTTCCAAAATCAGCGCCGTAAGCCTAAGGTTGTTGTAGATCCCTTGTGTGGGTCAACGTGCTGTTAGGCTTACGATGCTTTTGGGACAACGCAGCCCTTTATGATTTTCATGGACCGAACGGAATTGTACCATTGAGTTGAAGATTTCAGCTTGCGGGAGAAGAAGAAGGGACGACAGGAGTCAGCCAGAGTAAACACCAGAACCGTTGCCTTGTCAAGCAAACCCTACAAGGAAACCAGACAGATTACGTTAGAAATGTGCAGATGTACTTTATATCCCATTGGACTAACCAAAGTCTTCACTGAAGACTGCTCAGGGATTTTATGCACCAAGTCTGCTCATATGTGTGTTATGCATGCTTATGATTGAGGACAAACACTGACTACTGAGCCAAGTCAGTTCTTTGTGCTTAACCACAAATGAGTCAAGAACAGCTGCAGAGCTTTTATTGCTGGCGGAAAGCAAGAGTATGCTAAAAAAGATATTTTATACAGAAACTGATTCAACTTATAAGGTATACACTGCAGTTCAAAGTTTGGGGTCAGTCTTTTTTTTCTTTTTAATAAATTAATATTCAGCAAGGATGTGTTAAATTGATTAAAAGTGATAGTAAAACTTATATCGTTAGAATAGCTTTCTATTTAAAATAAGTGCTGTTCAAAGACTCCTGAAAAGATATTACGGATTCTAAAAAAATATAACTGTTTCCAATATTTATAATGAATCTGCATATAAAACGATGCTGGAAATTCACAAAAAATAATATTTATATATTTTTATTTTATTAGTTTTTTGCCTTAATTAGAAAGCACCGTGGAGAACCAATATGTTCTTTTAATTTTTAAGATTTAATTTTTTAGTGCAAGGACCTACTGCTGACTTTACTATCAATCACAAAAGTGCAAGTGGAACTGGTCACAGCCACAAACAGTGAACTCTTTGGTACAAATGTGAGGGTGGAACTAACTAAGCTTTTAGCTAATGACTGGTCATCACTGTAAAACTGTACAACCTGCCATAACCATGGTTTAATTAACTGGGCGTGGGTGAAATTGGTGGAACTCAAATGGAAAAAACAGGTCGCATCCCA
>NC_056609.1:7458026-7461369 GCF_018340385.1 Cyprinus carpio
ATAAATGGAATGTTTTAATTTACACATGATTTAATTATATTCACGATTTCTTATATCTAATAACATATTTTTTATTTCAGTAGTAATTAGCAATTAAATTAATTTATATTTGAACAGATTTGTTACGTGACAGCATTAATGAAAGTTTCTTAAGGGTCAATATCATGTTATCTGCATCTCCTGTGCTCCAACTCTATATTATCTGTATAGCATGTGTGTAAGAGTCGAATACAATTTTGAAGTAATTATTTTATGACGAATACATCTTTCAGTGAGTAAAACTGGCTGTGTTAAAGACTACATAACATTATTATATTATCTCAAATTTTGTAATTATTATTATTTTAAGTGTTGTCCCTGGATCAGTACAGGATGCTCTTGCTGGTAAATGCGGTGGCTGGGACTGAGATTTTAAGTGCCTGAAGATGCAGTCTAATCCTGTTTACATTAAATAAGCATGCTCCCGAGCAGGTTTAAGCTTACGGACCTGTTGCTATGACAGCAACTCTGGGATGAGCTTCAAAGAACCAAACAATTCAAGATCATGCCAAATCATCAAGAATCAAATCCAGCTAACTGAGTTAGCACGTGCGAGACCCTGAACAAAAGCAGTATAAACACTAATAACATAAACGAGGGACTAATGACTTGATAAATGGAACACAGTTGAACTGAATGACATAATCAGGGCAACTATGAAACTAGGATCAATAAGAACCACACTACCACAGAAGCCACAGCCATATACACGTGTTTTTCTAAGGACTTTATATTAACACTTACATCAAGTAACAACATAAAAGCCGGCTTTTTTCTGGAACTCCACAACACCTTTCCCTCAGGGTTTCTGAAGCAACCTCGTGGTCCCGCGCAAAACCAAGGTGAGTTTCACCACGCCGGAGGCCGCGGCGGTGTGTAGAGGTAACTTTGGTTCCCTTTTAAAAATACATTAAGAAATACAATGTGTGCATTATATGAAAGTGGCAGAAGATTCCACTTTTGCTAGCTTTATTAATTTAAGTTCATGGCAAGCCTGAGAAAGTCTGTTTGCTGCCGTTCATTCGTTGTTCATCCATGTGAGATGCAGATGGTAAACAGACCCATTTTTTCATTTGTATAAAACATCATTCTATTTTAAAAACTTATTCTGCCAAACCTTTGGCATTTTGTAGCTTTAAGGAGAGTGATCGTGGTGATATTTTCAGTATATTTATTGACTAGGTAAAATTTTGCCATACAAGTACTGGTATGATCCTACAATACTACATGTAGACCTACCTAGGATACAGTTGATATAGATAGAATAATCCAGTATGGATGGACAAAATTTTGGAGTCCCGATGCTACAAGTTCTTCTCCTCAGTCGACCAGGTCTGGATCCGCAGCAGAGGCCTAAAAGTGTGCCCGGTTAAACACAAGGCATCCCCTTTTTTTTATTTTTTTGAAAAGTACACTTTCTCATTTCCATAACTGACTCACCGGAGCAACTATAAATCAGTAAGCAGATTGTTGTTTGAAAATGATTAAAAATGTTAACGACAGCCATTTTATTTTTTAATCTACGTAAAGAGTATCAACCATGACTTCCGTCTAGACCTTAGATCGCAGTATGCAAATCCTCGCATATCTGGGGCACAATGAACGGGAAAACAATCTTTCTGATTGGTCTGTTTTTGCCTTCTCCTAACTACTACACACGATTCGGTGGCGGCTTGGTGTTCACAGATGTTGGACTGTAGAAGTAAGTTCAGTTTGTGTGGCCCTAAAGATACTAAATTTGGTTTTGAGAGGAACCGTTTTTTAATTAACAGCTGATATAACCATGCTTTCTTCTAAAATCAGAAGCGCAAAACTCCCAGTGACATTCTTTATGGTGTCCCGAGTGCAGAAGAGCACTCCTTTTAAATCCCTTGTCCTTTTGGCCTCCTTTAGGAAGGGACAGTTGGGTTGGTGGAGTGGAATGGAACTCCATCATGCACTACCGCAAACTTGGTGGCTCTAAATGGAACCTAACATCTAAAATGTCGAGCGAACTGTGGAGAGATCACTGGACTGTAAGAATTTCTCACAGTTACCAAACTGGCTCTCTTTCTCACACTTTGTATTGATCAAAGGACTGATTCACTTTTGTTGTCTCCGCCCTACAGGTGACCGTGGCTGGAATAGTGCAAAGCTGTTCCAACCTCAATTGGCTATGTTTTGTGCTAATGAACCTGGTGAGATCATACGCACATCCTGTTCCACGGTTACTTTGTGGCTACATTTAAAGTTTTCTGAACTTCTCTTTACAAAACGTTCTCAAACCTTAATCTCTTCTCCATACGGAGACACTAAACTCCTTGAATCAAATAAAAATCATTAAAGCAAACCTTGTGTTTTGTGGTGTTTAATCATGGACTCGTAGTTTTAAGTATGATTTGTAGGAATGGCATTAAGAGATGTCTGTAGATGCAAAAAAGAAGAATTAGTTATATTGCAACATGCAATTGTCAGACATGAGATGAAAAGTGAATTTTGTTTTCCGCAAAATATTAAAATCTGCCATTATCTTGGCTTGAGAATCGGTGAAAAGAATGATCAATTGTGTTCAACCGTACTGCAGTACATATTTGAACAGCACTAATAAGGTTAACTTTGAGTGTTGAGTCCTTTAATGATCATTTATCCACAAGGGCACATAGTCATTTACATAATGAGTATAGTTTACATACACTGTAAAACCCGCTTTTAGTGAAATTAATAAAAAAATGAAAGTTAGTTTCACTCAAATAATAATGAAAGTTCATTGGACTTTAGTGGGGACACTAAGTGCTATAAACTCAAAATGCTTGTGGTAGTGATGTTAATATTGGGGGGGGGGGGGGGCATTTTCAATTTCCCAGCATGCATTGCATCAGCCAACAAGGGAAAATAAATGTAGAAATTAGGGCTAGTTTGGGTGTTTTTTACACAAGAATAACATAGAGAGACTAGTTAGTACGTAAATGTTGTTATCAATTGGATTTACATAGTGTCGGTTAGGTTAGTTTTGTAGTGTTCCGTTGTGGGGAAGATAGAGCCTGGTGGTTAGGGTAGGATGGAAGCAAACCTGAAAGACTATAAATACTGCAATTATGTTGGAAAATTAATAGCAAAGATGGTGGAGTCTTTTTGATAATACCTATTGGTTACTTGTGAGTGTATTTCCCACATTATAAGGGTTGGAAAATAGTGAACATTTTTAGTGAATTACTCCCTATTTATAAGTTGAGGAATATCAATATTTATAAGATTATATTTAGATAATTTAAGGCAACTGGGAAATGTAATTTTTATTTCATGTAAACTTAAGGCATTTGAAAAC
>NC_056609.1:7462369-7530099 GCF_018340385.1 Cyprinus carpio
CATATTCTGGAAGCTGGAAACTCGAAGGAAATGAAGTGGACCCGGCCCATATTTTATACTCCTATGATTCGCAGCCTGTTGCTTGTCCTAGGGGAGACCAAACTAGCAGCTTTTCTAAACTCTCGACAAGACATCACCCCTTCGCAAGCATGTCTTAGGTAAGCTAAATAACTGCCTCGTTGCATGGTGGTTTAAAATGAAGCTTTGACATTTAGCAAAGAGGTTATTGCACCAAATTAGCCAAAAAAGACAGTGGTGCGGAGTGTGCGATATATCATCTCGTCTGCGATAATACTTGCTGTTTTAATCGTTTGTGCGCCGCCGCATTTATAGTGGCGTTCTTTCACTGTGTGATTCAGTCTTGTAAAATGATTGTTCTAATGATCACAAATTGAGAGATATAGGGACAGCAGCATTACCATATTTATATAATTTCATATAGTCAATCAAATATCACACAAAGAATGCCGGCTTTTTACATGCTTATATTATATATATATATATATATATAATATATACATAATATATATTATCTATTAATAAATATATTCATGACAGTTAATTAAGAGACCCTGCGTTTTTAGACCCATATTGCCTGTTTTTTGCTTCTATTTTTACAACAAAAATAATTTCAAACACAGCCCCCAAAGCACAGTTTGCGTCTCACTGAGCACCACATGGACAGTGTTGCGGTTCCTGAATGAAATCAACCGTTTTGTTAAATGATTCGGTTCAGTTCGCAGTGACTCACTTATTAACAGTGACTTGCTGGACACTATACTGCCGCCATGCTTTAATTTTCACATTTAAACGTATTTTTGATTTTTTTTTTTTTTTTTTTTTAATAATTAATTTTTTTTTTTAAATTCAACTAGAGTTCTTTCAACATTTTATGTCTTTTATATCAAAACATTATTCGATGCATTTGTAACAGGCACAGGTTAAATGCATTCTTTTCCTGCCACTAAACAGTTGTGTAATACATATAAATGCCATGTTCGATGAAGCTTCTGCATTCCTCTGCATTGAAAAGATGAGGTTTTTGTTGATACTGATTTGCCTTGGTAGTAAACAGCCCAAATGTCCTTATTATTCTAAAATAACTGATTCCTTTAATTAAAAACAACTAGTTTGAGATTAAATAGGCCTATCCCAGGGTGTTTCAAACTCAGTTCCTGGGAGGGCCATAGCCCTGCAGAGGTTTAGGTTCTAACCTGTCCGCAGCACACATATTCATGTAGTTTCCAATAAGCCGTAAAGGTTAAATTAGCTGGATCAGATGTGTTTTTAAATTAGGGTATATCTTAAACTGTGCAGGACTGTTGGCCTACAGGGAACTGGAGTTTGACACCCTAGGTCCCATTTTGGCTCCCTCCCACTTTGACATGTAACTAAGTAATTTTTACTCTGAGTAAAATTTTAAAATGAGCTACTTTTACTTTTACGTGAGTAGATTTTGTAGACTGGTACTTTTAATTGTACTTAAGTAAAAATTCCATTAAGGTAATGCGTACTTTACTTGAGTTAGCATATTTTTGTACTCGCTTTCCACCTCTGTTACTTCAGGTACATTTTCACCGTATGTACTTTTACTGAGTAGTTTTATGTTAAGTAACTTTTACTTTTTACTTCACTACCATTGCCAAAGCATAAGATTCGTCACTTTTACTTCACTACATTTCATAAAAACATATCGTTACTCCTTATAATATATCACGGTGCTGATCTGACGCGCAGGAAGCGGTGTCTGAGTCCAGAACGAACCTGCTTCTTTTCAAATGAACTCTTTTTAAAACGATTCAGTTCACGAATTAGCAAGATCAGACCTGCAGCTGTTCTCGAGTGTCGAACAAACTGACTGATTCAAATGACACCGTTTTAGTGCGACGTCTCCAGTGAAACTGAAGTCACAAATAAGACACCGGGGAGATCTTGTGAGCGCGCGCGACTGACTGCGTGTAAAAGTAAAGTTATAATGTCGAATTTTAGGGATTTAATTCATTTGTAACTGAAAAGTCATATTTAGAGTCAAAACTGTCATTTGTCTGTGAATCTAAATCTGCTTGTAAAGCGGTGATCTATTTAAGCCCACTGAAGAAATGCTTGAATGCAAAACATCAGCCAGCATCTGTGACTCTTAGGTCAAAAAAATAAAAACATTAAAAGGAACACAGATGAAAATAAAAAAAAGTAAAGGCACTGTGTTCAAATTCCCCGCTGCCCATAACATTAACAGTTATAATAAAATGTTACGTCCTTTATCCCTATTTGACGTCTGTTTTTTATATTGTTTATCAAACAGTAGAAACGTTATATATTGTTTGAGATTAACCACCCAAGTAGACAGATATGCATGTTTATTTTACGAACCATACTGAAAACTAAGGTAAATAGTTGTGCAGCTGATGCTAACTGTGTTCGGAGCTAACAAGCTTGCTGGTGCTAAGTTTAGAAATTTTAAAAAATAAAACTCCAAATATTTTTATTTAACCATCTAGATAGATTCTATCTGGGGGTGGAAAGAAAAGGCGGTGATGTTCAGAACATGGTAAATACCAGTAATCTCAAAGTGGGCAGAAGTGATTGCCTTGGGAGTATCGTGATCCAGGGGTGTTTGAACCACAGACCACAGATTTGAGAAGAAAAAATTAGCTAATTTTGATTAGTACTATGCAGTGCTAAGACCTTCATTACGACAAAATTTATACGGTGATTTCTCAATGTTTGATGTTTTTTTTTTTTTGACACCCTTCGATTCCCCAGATTTTCAATAGTTGATTCAGCATTTATAAATATTCACCTTTTCTTCTTCACCAGCTTATGTTATTCATGCTTTTGGACGATTCAGAAATCTTCATTTCGAAAAAATGGATCGCTTAGGGATTGCCGGTTTTTGGTCCCGGGTCACAAAGCTGTTTTGTTTCGGTTACCTCCCGTGTAAGCTTCATAGTGAACCTTACTACCTCCCTCTCGGTCAGCGTTGAGTCCATGTCACCCAGCCCAAAACGGTTAGCTGAACCTCCATGTAGGGCGTTATTTTGGGCAATCCGTATGAGTGCAGTTAGGTTATTAACTAAAAAAAAAAAAAATTGCTATTATAAAACAACAGCAGCCTATATAAAATTGCAAAATAAATCTATATCTATCAGTACTTTTTACTTATACATAAAAATAGAGTACTTTGTACTTTCAATCGAGTAAAATCTGAAAAGGATTCTTTACTTTTACTGAGTAACATTTTATTATAATGATCTGTACTTTACTCAGTACTTGATTTGTACTTCACCACCACTGTTTACAGGCAAATCCATTCCAAAGTTTAGAGCATGCGGCTGAAAAAGCCAGACCACCCTTTGTTTTGAAGAGGTAGGACAGTTAAGAGAAGCTGATTACTAGGCCAAAGTGCTCTTTGAGGAAAGTAAGGAATCAGAAGGTCACTGATGGCTTTTGGTGCAAGACCAGATAAAGCCTCAGCCACAAAGACAGCTATTTTAAAATCAATTTAAACTTTATTAGGAAGCAGTCACAGATGCTTCAGGTCCTTCCACACACACTACTCATTATCCCCGATCACAATCACCGACTCTTGATTTGCTGCACCTGCCTCATTATCTCTGTTCTATATAAATCAGCCACAGACACACTCCGGTCCCGGTCTTGTCTATGAACTACATTGTGAGCTATTGTGGACTAAACCTTGACTCTCTGTCTCTATTTATCAGATTTCATCATCATCATCTCATCTTCAGTGGAGTTTTGATTCGAGTAAAACGTGTACCTGTGGTTTCCCTAATGAAGCTCACCCCATCTGCCGCTGACTCTTTACTTCAATAAACTGTTCCATTTAACCTTGAACGTCTCTCCGCCATCTCTGTCCCTGACAGAAGACCAGACCATTATACCATGTCTCAACAGGATCAGGACACATTCCAGAGCCTGGTGGACATACTCTCTCTCGAGCTGAGCTACTACAACATCCACCACCACAGATTCAAGTTCGCTACCAGAACCACAGTCCTATGGCCAACCCTAACCGTTTCCGGGTGAGGCACATGAGTGCGATCTCCTCCAGTGTGAACTTATTTCAGATGCAACACACCCAAGTATCCCACAGATCGCTATAAAATTGCCCGCCACTTCATTACTCACCGAAAGTTCAGTTCCATCTGGCATTAGAACTGGCCATTTAATTCCCATCGTGACTTTCAGTGAGTATTTCCAAGAAGTTTTCCCCTTCCTGAAGGCGATAACCTCGGTTTGTGATGAACCACTGTATAACATCACAGGAAAAGCTTCGCCACGGATTACTACATGCTACGTCATTAGTGGCTTGGGTCGAACGGGCCCTTATAACCAGTGGCTTGGGAATGGTCTTAATCCAGAGCTTTGTTTACAACTGTCTGCATTTGATGATACCATCGGGCTTGAACGCTTTCTATCTAGAGAGCCGATCCGCGACGGAGAATCGATGCTAGCATGCCATCATTCCACTGTTGCACTATAACGCCCACCAGAGCTGCCCTCTCCAGGACCAGAACCGCAGCTGGATCCACCGGATCCCACCGTCAGAGCGACAACAGCGGCTGACCCTTGTGGTCTGTGCTTATACTGCCAGCAGTGCTGGCATGTTTCTGGCGGAATGCCCCATCCGGCCCAATCCAGATTTTTACTGAGCACAGTCCAACCAGTATCACATATAGAGTATATATATATATATATATATATATATATAATATATATATATATATATATATATATATACCCCTTAACTACTAAAGTTAAGATCGCTTCATACTCTTCTTTTCTGTTACAGTGTCTGCCCTCCTCGCTCTGGGTCAGCCGGAATTTCATCTCCGCAACAGCTCTGCCAGCAGCTTAACATCCAGAAAGAGCCCATTCCACAGAAACTAAAGTTCAGTCTGTCACCGAAAACCCTTTGAACCGCTCATCAATCCAGCATCGCATCAATGAAATCACTCTGACAGTGGGTATCCCGCATCAGGAAAAATCTAACTCTGGTCCTGAGGATTCCAATCAGACGCATCCTTGGAGGTTAATCAACACACCCAGAGCCTCTTGGGGGACACGGAGAGGTAAAACCATGGAGTGATCACTGTTTTCCACAATGTTTTCCCCTGAGATGCCAAACCCCATCGCCCCTCCCCTCCAAAATTAAAGGTATGCAGCACTACAATAGAAAGTCCCAAGGATAATATATCTGTTTCGACCTCCAGAATATGCCTTCAATACAGTGACATTTTCTGTCCCAAGAGAGCTTCCAAAAACTACCACCACATCGGCATGGGACTGTGCGATTGACCTTCCAGGTGAACCAGTGCCCAACGGCAGTCTATTCACTCAACCCATCCCAGAGCAAGATGCAATGGAGAAGGCATCTCGAAGCTTTGGAGCAAGGGCACATTCCGACCATCAACTCTGCTGCTTCACCATTCTTGGCAAAGGATGGAGGACTTCAAACCCGTATTGATTACAGGTTAAACACCGTAATTTCATATCCTCTTCCCATCGAACAGCGCTTAGAACAGCTCATGGTGCAGTTGTTTACAAACTAGATTTCATCGTGAGTGCTTATAATCTTATCCGGTCATCGGATCGCGACGAGAAGACGGTTTTGTGACTCTACTGGTCACTGGGAATACTTGGTGATGCCGTATGGCCTAGTCACTAACGCCACCAGATTCCAGGACTTATGCACACTATTTTTAGAGATCTGCTAAATCGTTTTGTCATAGTATACATTGATGACATTTTCATCTATTCAAGTGACCCTGTCGCCCATGTTCAGCATGTTGAAGTGTTGGAAAGATTACGTCGACACACCCTATTCATTAAAGCTGAAAATGTGAATTCTCACCTAAACAACCATAAAATCTCTAGGCTATCAGCATCCAGTCACGGAAAGTGAGTATGGATCGCGAGGGGAAGGTCACGCTATCAAGAACTGGCCCAAACCGCCCCAGTGAAGGGAACCCCAAGATTTCTGGCTTCGCGAACTTTATCAGATTCATCAACAACTTCAGTGTCATCGCGATCCCCACTGATCGCCTGCATCAAAGGTAAACCCTAAAAGTTAACCTGGAATGATGAAGCAGATGTAGTGATTTAACACTTTCGAAGAGAACTTTCAGGCAACCATCCTCATTCACCCAGATCCAAACAAACCTTTACTGTGGAGATAGACGCCTACAGGTGTCGGAGCCGCCCCATCCCAGCAGCAGGGGGGGAACCGCTCGCCTCCATCCATGTGCTTATTACTCTACGCTCAGCCTGGAGAAGAACCACGAGATCGAAATCAAGAGCTACTACGACAAACTACTCGAGAATGCATTGGCCCGAGATCATCAACTGTGCATTAACAGACCACAAGAACCTCCAGTATCTGTGTGGAGGCAAAGATTGAATCATTGCCAGGTGGGCCCCTCTTTACTCGCTTTGATTTCACCCATCTCATTGTCCTGGTAACAAAATTGTAAGGCAGATGCATTGTCAAGACTGTCATCTTCAGAGGAAGACAACAATTCCTAAACCATCCTACCTGCAAACGCTTTGTCTGCCCCATCAAGGGAGTGGAGATATCATCCCGATATCTCATGTCTCCCCCAGGCACTCGGTCATCCCCGCATCCAACAAACCGCCCGCTGCTAAAACATCAGCTCTGGTATCTAACATAGCAGAGGACATCAGAAGGTCTGCGGAGGGGTGTAAGGAGGTGATGGCAAAGACACACAAACATCGCCCCACTGAAAACCGTCCTTTCTTCAAGCTTGAATGTAACCATTAGTCTGTCATCAGGTTATCATCCTCAAACAACGGCCAGACAGAACGAAAATCGAAGCCCTTCCTCCCAACCCTGCCATGACCACCAGAACCCTTGAGCCAGTTCCACCCCACCGAGCACGACAAAATTTCCACCAACAGCCCACCGCCTCACCCATTCCAGCGGCTCGCCACCAGCCCCATGTTCCCGCGGACCTAAGAGCCGCCGGCACCACATCTGTCTTCAACACTGGTTCCGGTGAAAGCCAGAGGGTCTGGGACCAGCACACCACCACCTCCAGGCAGCATTCGACGCCATCACGCAGGTGGATTAAACGGACCTGGATGCCTAACTTCATCATCATGAGGTCACCGTAGCCTCCAGCCTCACACCACCGGATTCATCCAGTTTATGTTTCCCAGTTTAAACCATCTTATCCACCTGTCACTTGCTCACCCACAGGACCTGATGAATGAGGAAACCCCTCTGAAGAGAAACCACCATCTACACCATCCGACACTACTGATTCCAGACGCCGAGGCGGGCGGCTGAGTACCTGGTGGACTGGGAGGGCTTCGGGTCCCGGCGAGCTTCGGTCCCGAAGAGCGATCTTGGGTACCTCGAAACGACATCCTCAACCCATAGCTACTGAAATACTTTTAAAAATGAAATCATGATAACCACACACATCCTGATAAACATGCACCCAGACACAGAGGCCGCCCTCCTTGTTACTGATGCTTGCGGTCCCACACAGTGCACTCATTATCCCCGATCACACCACCGATTCTTTGATTTGCTGCACCTGTCGCCTCTCATTATCTCTGTTCTATATAAATCAGCCACAGACACACACACTCTGTCCGGGTCTCGCCTAAGTGGAACTACATTGTGAGCTATTGTGGACTACACCTGACTCTGTCTATTTAATAGATTTCTATCGCCTCATCTTCGTGGAGTTTTGATCTGAGTGTGTCTGTACCTGTGGTTTCCCACGAAGCTTCAATTTATTTGCCATTGACTTAACTTGCCATTTCACAACCGTTCCATTTAACCTTGAAACGGTCTCCGTCATCTTCTGTCCCTCACAACAGGGAGCCAATGTAAAGATGCTAAAATTGGAGTAATGTGATCCCTCTTTTTTGTTCCAGTAAGAAGCCTCGCTGTAGCATTTTGGACAATTTGCAGACAAGAAATCGCCGTTTGAGGTAGGCCACAGTAAAGGGAATTACAGTACTCCAGGTGTGATGTTATGAAAGCATGGATTACAGTCTCCCAGATTTTTGTGGGGCAAACTGTTTCAGTTTAGCAATTGATCTCAGATGGAAGACGCTGCCCTTAACACTGTAGCACTTGTTTCTCAAAGTTGAGTAATGAATCAATTGTAACCCAAGATTTATTACATAGGTTTGAACATTGAGAGAGACCCCTAAATTAAAAACAACAGATGAAGTCCTAGGAGTGGCCTAAAATCAGAATTTCCCTTTGCTTTCGCTTAATTGCAGAAAACATTATTAGCCATTCACATTTATCTCCTAAAAACAGTCACAGAGCACATCCAAAGAATCACTGCTGTCAGTTTTTGCTGGAAGATAGAACTGTGTATCATCAGCATAATGTATGAAATCTTATATTTAAAAATGGCAAATCTAAGGGAAGCATGTAAAGTGAAAAAGAAGAGGGCCTAAAATGGACCCCTTGGGGCACAGGTTAGTCTTAAGATAAGAGGCCAACCAATGCAGAGCAACACCCTGAATACCCACTGTGACAAGTTGGGAGGGGCCGAGCAATGGAATGAAACGAGGCTAGTGGAGTAAATGATAATGCACGACACCTGCACCCACTCACTGGTCTCAAGTCCCATGGAGGAGTTCCAGAAGGATAAAAGGAGGAGGACGACAGTGCAGATGAGAGAGGACCTGGTTTGGACTTTATTTTGTGTTTTGTTCTTGTTTGTGCGAGTCAAGCCGCCCACGAGGCTGTCGCTACTATTTTGTAGTTTATTGTATTATTAAAGTTTTGTTTAAAATGTTCACCGTTCCTGCCTGCTTCTTTCTTACAGTACTTTGAACTTTGCTACACCCACCAACTTTTCCAGCCAAAATAACAGAATACTATGACTTGTATAGAAACGCCACACTTAACTAGAACAAACAAGTAACCGTGATATGAACCAGTATTGAGAACTTGCAAAGGTCATTGCTTACCTTCAACAGTTTCTGTGCTGTGCAGTAATCTAAAAACCCGACTGAAAAGCACCTAAAACATTGACATACTGATATAGGAATTCAACTGACTCCATAAATTACTGAGGATAGATGGATCAAGATGAGGATTCTAAGCAGAGGTGAACCACAGCATGTTTGAAACTAGCTGGTACAACCCTTGCTAAAGAACTATTAATGATGGCTGTTACGGCCAGACTCAGGGTTTCCCAAACACTTCCTTAAAAAGGCGAGCTGAGATGACATCAGACTCACAGCTGAGGATTTAGTCTTAAAAACAATATCAGCTAGCTGTACAGAGGAAATAGGATGAAAAGTTAACAAATCTGTTGGTGAACAGCTAAATGGGATGCACATTTAGTAGAGCCTTAATATTCAATACTTTATTATTATTTTTTTTTAAAAGTTCTCACAGGTTTCCAACATGGATCAAGAGAAAGGGCAGTTATGGACGAAGCACCAAATCACTGTCTAAACTGCATCCTCGGCCGGTTTGTACTTTCAATAATGAGCTTGATAGAATTCTGACTCTTTAACCGACTTTGGTAGCTAGTTACATGCAATCAGACACTCATATGAGACTTGAGTTTGTCTCTCTTCCATTTTCCCTCCGCCTTACGACACTCTCTTTGTCTAAAAACAATGTGGTTCTTCTTCTATAATATATATGTATGTCCTCCTTGTAGAACAGAACAAGAACAAGAATTAAAAATACATTCTTTTGTATTGTTCTTGAAAACATTGTATATACAGTACTGTACATAGAATACGACATAGAACATGCAAAAATTAATAAAAGATAAACAGACATTGTAGCACACATGTGCGGTAATAGTATAAATAGAGTTTTAGTTATAGTTTGTTATTGCAACTCAGACCTTATTTTTATTTAATTTTCTAGGTCGGTAATGGAGTTACAGTAGAACACACTTGTTGCACTGCTATTGCATTATGATTGACTCTTGCTAGCTCATCAACTCTGCAATCTACACTCTATGTGAGTTGCTGAAATAATATAGCCTCCTATACACTATAGAGGGGTGGAGTGTTTCTTAATCCTGTTGTGAGGAGCTGAGTTGCTTGCTAGCTGTAGAACTTTCATTATGTGCTGTCAACAAGGTAAACACATATCAACACTTGGCATACAGAAATCATCAAAGCTACAAACCAGGGCTTTTCGTGCTAGTCAGAAATGAATTTAAAAGCTTTTAATTCCAATCCAATCTAAATCCAATTTGATTTTGAATTTGAATTGAGGTTGTGAAACAGAATGCAGAATTTGATGTAAGGAAGTAAGTAATAACTCGAAATTAAATATATGAAACATATATGACTTACAGATAGTTACACCCACAGAAATGTGTATCTTTATATTCTTATATAGGCTATTTAATCATATATGCAATTACTGCTTCAGGACCATGGAGGTGGAGCACCCCATTTCCAGAATACTTATTTATGCTGATATTTATGTTATTTATTTTGGCCAATTTGTTTCCAAATTCAGATTCATTATCTGAAAGGTACACATATTTTATAATTATTTCAACCTTCTTAGCCTTTACTATAGCATAAACCTCTGAATGTTATTGCATAATTTATTGGCATCATTTAGCAGCTTTGTTTGTTTGTCTAATTCACTAGCAATTGTTCAATGCAAAGATGTCAGAACAGGTGTGTTATATGTCCTGATGTTGTCTCTTTTGGTACATTCTGTATTGTAAATGAGATGGAGTTTCGAGGGTAGACAAGAAAGAAATTTTTGATGTTAATTATAAAATTCTATGCATCTGCTCAACAGAAAAATGCATTATGATGATAGATTAATTATTTGCAACCTTGTTATGGTAATCAGAATTACAATTACAGCTTACAGTGAATAAAGTTTTGTTATTGTTGTTGTTGCTATGAAGAGTGTAAGTCTGTTTTATTCGGTAGTTTTATATCAGTCCTGATTCTGTCGACTCTATACAATGACTTAAATGTCAAATTAAAGACTTTCACACCATGAAGAAATTATTAAAAATAAGATCTTTACCATATTTCCTTGTACTTCACAAATTTTCAACTGCAAACAAGCTGCTTTTCAATTAGATCACCACATTACAGGATATTTAATATCTAAATCACATAAGTCACAAACTAGCAAGATTTAAGCAAGCAATAGAACTGATATGATCCCACACCCATTTAGAAATGTATGTGTTCGTCTTAAAAGGATAGTAGACATGAATACACACAGACACACACACACACACACACACACACACTTCATTATTTACTTAGTTTTTTTTATAGTTTTTTTGTTTTTTTTTTTGTTTTTTTTTATTTTATTAGTTTTTTTTAGTGTTTACAATACAATAGAGGCATGTAGTATAGATGATGACAATTTTCTTTTCTGTATTTTCTGTAAACACACTAGAAACATTAAACCTGAAAATGATACATTAAACAAGTCAAGGAAGGATGTCAGGAGAATTACACATTACAAAAACCAGTCCCAAGTGGACTGATCCTGTGGGACTATTAGGTTTATTCACCTCAATGAGCATAAATAGAGCAGGTCTTTCTGGATATGTTCTGTAAAATTAACTCTCCGATTTTAAACAACAACATGAGGACAGTTCCCAAGACTGAACCTATAAAGCACACACAATGTGAACTACTCTCAGAGGTCAAAGATCGAATAAGCACCCTCATCCAGCTTCATTTTACACTGAAACCATGATACTCAGGGACCATGATGTTGATTAGCTGAAATAAAGACTAAAGCCTCTAAGAGATGAAAACTCAAGGCTGAGGTCCGCTTTCCTCTGATCAGGGTTATTTGATCTAATGACCTCTAATACAGGCTAAATACATACTAGAAAGACTTGATTAGTGTTCATGATTGTAGCTACCTCTACATGCAGTGAACTACACAACCATAACTTAGTAATTATATGAATCATTTCATCGCATACAAGTAAAATATTAGTGTAGTTGCTCCTATCCATTATTTATATAGATCTACATTAAAAGCCAGGAGCAAATTAAATAAGTTATAGCATGTACTTACCATGTTTACCAACAAAAAGTAGGCCCAAGGGGAGGCCTAAACTCATATTGTATACTTGTTATTGTTTTGATTGTTATGTCTGCTTTCATAACTGAGAACGTTAGGAAATATCTTTTAGTAGGCTTATTTATGTTTATGTATATATTTTTTTTTTTTTTTTTTTTTTTTTTTTTTTTTTTTTTTTTTTTTTTTGCAGCTACACTCAGAACACTTCAAGTGCCAGTAAGTTGCATCCTTGACCCCGAGGATCTGGATCAGTATTAATATTAGGCTACTGCAATTTTTAATAAATTACACTTAGTATCTGTCTTGTATATAAACTAGCCCGACAGTTTTATACATTGTAATAGTGAGTAGCAGAAACTTTAAAAACTGTAAAAGGTATTTATAGCCTATTAAATTATTTTATATATTTCTGAAAGTATGGTAAGTCCACCCATCCAACTGCAAAGCAAGCATCTTCCATCCATCTGTAACTTGTTTGCCCTCTGCGAAACTGTAGACCAGATCCGAAGAGGAATCAAAGTGACCATGGTCCCTTTAAATAAATTAATTAATAAATACATTTTTAATCGCCTTTGCTATTTGGCGAACTAGTTTATTGACTAGCCTACGCATATTTGCTGTTTTCCCCAAAATCGAAATGTTGTTAAATAATTTTTAAATGCAAGTGTTTATAGTTTCCAACGTGTTTTTCAAACGGTTTGGTATTGACATTGTTAGATTCCAAATCAGTCAGAGCGCGTATTTGCGCTTGTTCCAATAGTTAACCTGCCTAATAACACAGCATCGCCAAGTCCATGCTCTTGCATTGCGGTACATCGCTAAAATTCCGTCATTGTGACTTGTATTGTTTATCTGAATCTAACCCACCTTACCTATGTGGTTTTAGAGGTCTGTCACGGAATGAATTGACTGAGATCACCCTACACATCGTCCCCAAAATACAAATCTATTGTTACAAGTATACATTTAAATGTGTTTTTCAGAATATGTTATTTTATCTCATTTTTATTTATTTATTTATTTATTTATTTATTTATTTATTTATTTTGATTATTTTTTTTTTTTTTTTTTTTTTTTTTTTTATTTATTTATTTTTATTAAATTAATTAAGATGGTGGTTAAAATTAGTTAATTAAAAACAAGCCCTGGTTTTGATATTCAAGGGATTTAAACAAAGAAACATCAAAAATATTTATATCCGGAAAATATCCACGATAGTCCCTTGGTAGGCTATGTATATATTCGTCGATGTATTCCCAAGTTCAGCAAGCGTCCCTTGAAAAATCATATTATTCCTCAGTGGCTACAAGTTTTCGATGAACACAAGTAATTAAGCTAACACAGTATTTTCTCTCGAGACCAAAAAATCTAATAATTTATGATGGTGCGATGATTTGTGCAAAAAGATGAAGCAACTTAACGAGTTCTGTACACATCTCTCAAAATCTTCACTCAATGACATATCTGGAAACAAGCCCTTATGAATTATAACCCATTGGCTTCTGCAATAATAGTCCAGGCGGTCGCAGAAAATACACCGCGTCGTTAGTTCCACTGAGGGACATTCCTCTGCCTTGATTTTCCTTCCCATAGAAAAGAGTTCTATGTTATCCAGGGAAGGGGGTGAGATGGTGAGAGACGCAGCCTCGAGACGTCCATACGTGCCTTATCTTAGTGGCAGTGACGTGATATTGCAGCCCAGTCCTGAGAGGCTCGGCGAGAAAGCGCTTTCTTTCCATCTCACTCCACAGCGAGTCAGCAGCATCCCTCCATCCGTCAGGGACAGGCCCTACCTGCTACCTGATCTGGCATCTCTTGAGGGACGGCACAGCGACTAATGATCACACGAGATTCAAAACATTTTTAGCCCCTTGCACCGTCTGCTCACTTGTTGTACTCATCACTTATTGCGTTGAGGTGGGAAGAAAAAATTGAGCGAGATGATGATCCAGCCTGAGTCTAATGCATTTTGCTCATTGACCACTTTGTTGCTCTAGACTTCTATCATCGGCAATGGAGATATCGATTCAGGAGCGACACGTTTCATTTCTAAAAGGATGTCGGGCATGGGGGAAAATAGCCATAGCTTCAGAGTGCAAGGTAAGACCCGTTTATTATTACATATTATTATTATTATTATTACTATAAATAAAGTAGATGAATAAATAGTATGTTTGAACGATACCAGATGGTCTCGCCCAAGTTTATTCCCCTTCAATGCATAAACGAGTTAAAGATCTGAGTTCCATAGTTCATTCTGATTAATGCAATACAAACTACGTCAATATTTCAGAGGACTCGAACGTTACTGGGGCCAGTGTAAAGTTAAACGATGATTGACGAGTTTCGCAGGAAAATGACATAGAATCGAGTTTGGCGCCGACTGTATATCATCGTGTAACTATTTTGGTGACCACATTCATGTTTGCACCCCTGACAACTGACGATTGACAATCACTCTAGACTTTGGCTTTGTAAAAGAGTATGAATATGAAAAGACGTCAGCGTATTTTTATTTATTTATTTGTCGCTACGCATTTAATCCGTCTATATTACTGATCGTGACGCGACGCGACAAACTGAACGTCTCTGCAATAATCAACGAAAGTGCAAGCGCGAGGCGACATCGGTGTAAAGGAAAAGTAGCGCGATGGCTGCGCGGTAAATGTGCGCCAATACTGTCTTGTTCTATAGTCGTATAGCCCTGTATATTGCAATCGTATGCGTTTTGCTATGTCGTACAAGTAGTGCCGCATTTAAGGTGATTAAAGAATTAAAATAAAGGCTCGGTTGGGAATGCTGTACACTGCACACAGCTGCAATGCCTGCAGGATTCATAAACAGGGCATCATCAGCTTTTCTCTGCTGAATCTCCTCTCTTTCTCCTCTCCGCTGCCTTTCTTTCAGACTTAGAATATCTGGAATTAAACACATTTGCACACATTATGATGAAATACATATCGTCGCGGAGACAAAAGCATTACATCGAAATCAAAGTTTTGCCTCATGAAAATCATATAGATTGCGTCTAGTAGCCTAAGGGAATAGATGCTGAAAGTAACGCTACTTTAACCTACATAGATCACGACATTATAGTCCATTAATCCAGCCACTGATATGATCTCTGTATTATATAAAAGACGATATTTAGTAAATGTAGCCTATGGGGCTTTTAGTGAATAGAAATCCTGCGTCGGAGCAGACATATATAGATGATTATTATGCGGTCAGACATGTAGATCACTGCAGAATTGCGACACATAACCTCGAGGAATAAAAACCAAAACGTTTTATTTTGCCGTGCCTTTTTGTTGGTGTACGCCAGCCTTTATCCTTCCAAACGAACGAGTCGCTACTTGATATAACGACCATAAAGCTACTGAATGTCAATGATCATTGCGTCCGACACTGTCAGTCATTCAAACACTGTAAAGATCATTTTTCCATTGTGTAATGATCATATCAAATGATCATCGATCAGCAAATAGCATGCAGGTTTATCCCACAGCAGATGCCCAAAGATACCCCCAATTTATTAAACACCACAAGGTGGCAATGTTTATCCGAAATGCGTTACATTCCCATGGAAAGGATCATTTGAATCTCCATAAAGCCGAGACTGTAGTTTATGATTGGTGTAACAGGCGGTTCAAACGAACAATGTAGGTAAATGTGCTTAACACAAAGCCAAATTGGATAGTTGGGAGATCTTAGACTGAAACTCTTGATGCCATCACTTCACACCATGTAGGCTGACACAAATGTAGTGCATCTCTGTTTCTCTTGCAGGCCAAATGACAGGATGAAGGCTGTTCGTAATCTGTTGATTTATATATTTCCACCTATCTCCTGGTTATGTTTGGATATACTGGTGCCTAAGATTTCTGGTGTTCCACGCTGGTAAAAGGAGTTATATATGGATCTTACCGATAAATGCAAATGTTTCCCAAGAACTTCACAAACTGCACTTGGACATTGAGAACCCTAGATCCCAACAAATACAGCATCTACCTAAAACTTACAAACGAGAAATTAGCTGTTCTGAATTTTCTGCTGGCTTACTAGTTCGATCACTTCTTCATGAGAAGATCAACGAAGTTGAGGATCAACAACGAGTCCATCGCAAACCTGTGATGACGCCAAGAATACGGCGTCTTTGCATTACGATTGTACCCTTGTGCAGCTCCGGCGAAGTTTCCCCACGCATCAACGGATTGACGACCTAAGAAGACAGAGGAGGAGGAAAGGTCTGTGGTGGAGCTTGTGGTTTTAAACAAGGCGAACGTCAGTTTGATGTCAGGTGTTATGCACGTGGTTGGAAAACTGCTTGAAAGGAGAGAAAGCTGAATCGCAGGGAATAGTCTACGCTAAATGCACCCGCCGTCTCAACATTTGTAAGTATGGGGAATCTGAAAGCCGCTGATGCTCAGTAACGGGTGTTGCCTCTTTAAATCCCCTGCAAACCGCGATGCCTGACTCCTCAGGTGCCGCAGGTGCGCAATCTGAGCTGATGCGGGCGGCCATCCAAGGAGGGTGAGTATGAACCAGACAGCTGCAGGCCTTAACGCTGGAGATCATTTCACAGCTTAATTATACTGTCTTTATTTTATACTGTTTATTCCTCCACCCCTTCCACATAAAGAACACCAAAACAGCTCACTGTGTTTACTGATGTCTATATGACTTTTTTTTTTTTTTTTTTGTATAGTTTTACAACAATTTCTGTAAAATCGAACGGAATGTCCTCTTTTGATGTATTTCTTTTTATGTTATTTCAAAAGTGTAACATCCTGGATGGCTATTAATTAATTACCTAATTTTTTTTGAACGGGTACTAAGTCATTGTATTTTACATCATGTCATCTCTCTTTATCATTTAATATAATAACCATGATTACGTTTATTGAATTCACAGTTCACTACTTAATTGCAAATCCAAAGACAAAAGGAATTCCCAAATACTGCTGAAATGAACAGGGCCAAAGCACCTGACACCATACTTAGCCTTTGACTTAACTAATTGTTATGCTGTCAGCCTCCATCAATGTATAGCATCATTATCCCTCTGCTGTCCAGCTTTGTCTCTGCCACAGACGCTATAGCACAGATTGGCTCAAATGCCTTGAAGGAATTTGCTAGCAAATAAACATTTCTGATGGAGGATGATGCATGATGGACTTGTATCAGGTCACCGATATTACAGCTAATTAGCATCTGTATCATTTCACAACTGGCACAAGATAGAGATCAACATGGAGGCAGGATGACCCAGCATACTGTGAGCGACAACAGCTCACAGAGATGTTTGGTCGAGAATTGATGCTGACAGTCTCACTTCAACCCAGCACAGTGATTCAAAATAATGAATAATGAGGTGCAAGAGAGGGAGGGAGTAACCGTCCCATGGCATCTGCTCACCAGCTGAAAATAATAACCCCTAGGGAGAAGGTAGCTTCCGATCAAGGAAATCACAGTGCTTGAATCATCAAGGTTCAGTTGAGTTAAGTAGGCCCCCACTCGTTTTTTCATCCCCTTTTTCAAATTAGCTTTATATTCCATTCCAACCAGGTCATATTCCATTTACGATCTCGTAACTGAGAGAGATTTTCATTTGATAATAATGTTTTAAATAAGGAATCAACCTGAAATGAAGATTAAGCCATTGATTATTTTGTTCCCCAGTTATTGTGTGAGATTTTATTATGTCACAGATCTATAATTAATATCAGTCCTTCTGTATCTATGAATTTTAAACTGAAGTCTCATCTCAAGGCATTTCAGTCATCATTATAGGCACTGGAAATATAGCCTTTACCATTAAAAAGTAATGTTTAAAGTAACTTTCAGCTATTCGCATGTTAAGAGAAGCTTAAATGCTTATTTTCCCTTTCTCTCGAAGATTACACTGAAGTTTCCCATTTACAGAGCTGAGGCTTCAGCGGATTGCTATCACAGGTTTAAAGAGCACACAGCCCTGGTGTAGTGTCAGGATCGAAGCTTCGCCCTCCGATGAGCGCTTCAGCAACGCTAAAATGAGCGGTCCAAAATGGCTATGTCTTTGATATCCTCACGCCTGGTTGTGTGTATGGTAACAAAATGTGGCCTTTGAATGGGCGATGAGAGGATCACCAAAACTGATTTCTGGTTCATTGCACTCTGCAGGATGATATCATCCAGCAAGCCAACAAAAACATGAGCTTGATTATACTATGATAACACTGTTTGAAATGCTGCCTTGCAGCGCTGATGAAAGTAAAGTGTTTTGAAATGTAAAACATATTAGACTTGCATAATGGATAATTATGATGTTATAACATTGTATCAATTGAGCAGGCATTAGCTGATTGCAGGAATATCTATAACGGATTTGCCTTGCTGGTGTATTAACATGTTAGGTTTGTTGAACATTACATCAAACAGGCTGATGTTTTTGACTATAACTAACCAGAATTTCAGTAAACAGAGATCTGAATCTAAAAACTTAAAATAGTCATTTGTTTGAGGGCACATCTGATCAGCGTAATGTAAACCAGGAAAGGCTTATGCCCTTTAGAATGTTTGAATCTTTACATTTGAGTTGTTACCAATGTGGCACGTTTTGGATACACAAGAACGCCACCCACATAAACAGCAGGAACCATCCCCATCAGCCTTATACATTCAAACTAGTGATTTCTGTAGAAATAACCTTGGCCTTGAAACCGTGGTTAAAAATACGCCAAGGCTACTTTTGCACAGCAAGGTAGTCTATAAAGCATTTTGCCACAATTTATTCATAGCCCAGCATTCAACCTGATATGACATGGTTGTCTACGTGACATAAAGGACTTCGTGATAACAGATTAAAATGGCTTTGAATGAAGCATTCTCAAATGTTGATGTAATTTGCAGTAAAGATTTACAGCATTTAAGCATTATTTAATATTTTTTTCCCGCCTAGTTCTTATGAGTATTGTTGATGCACCAGTGTAACTCATATTTTACTTGCCATGGAGTTATTTTTGTAACACAGTCTTGTTATGTGACCTTAAGCAATGGTCCCCATAGGCCCTTGCTTGTGTGGCGGCCATATAGACATGTGGGCAATCCCACATTCTATTATCAGCAAGTGGCATTTCTCTTCTCTTTATTTCTGTATCATCTCCTCAAGGCACAGTGACACTTGATGATGGCTCAAAGTCAAACGCTCCAAATTGTGTCTCCTAAATTAGCTCAAATGAAGCCCCGTTGAGAAGATGAGCAACCAGGCTGTGTCTCACTCTGTCTCTCTCTCTCTCCACCACTGGTCTGCTCCTCAGACAGCAGTGGCCGCTTTTGCTCTTTTTGCCTGACCATTTCTGGAGAAGAAACTTTGCCTGACTGCACTGCAGGGTCCCGGGCCCCTTGCACTCTGATCTGTGGGGGAACTGAACTGCTCTCTTTGTGCAAACGCACCCCTTGTCAGCCCAGGGCTCCAGAGCGGTTGCAGAGCAAGAAAGGGGAATTGATGCTAATGAAGTGCACGCCCACAGTGTGTCAGTTTTGCTGAGTCATGCACATGTGATAATATACACCAACTGAATTAAAATGTCAGATTTCAGAACGCCAATGGTTACAAATGAGAATGAAAAGTGAGATGATTGGCTCTAGTTTTCCCTGACCCTCTGAGTGTTGTGATTGCAATCATTCATTCATCGCCAATGAATTAGACTTTCTACTGTTGTACTTGCAGAAATTTGTCTTAAACCCTATTTATTGTTACAACCCCAAAAGATATTGAAAATAACACTGCTTGCTTATTGGTAGTTTAGAAGACGCAGGCCCCTTTTTATGGATGCCAGGCCATGAGAGAAGGCTCTGCATTTCCACTGCATAGTGCAAGCCTTATTCACTTTGAATCAGTATGATCATACCATCACCATTGTCTCAACTTGAGGCCCATCTTTGAATTCTAGTCACTTGAAGATAGAATGCATCCATTTTTGTCTAGTCTTTTTTTTTTCTTTCTTATTTTTTAAATGTCATATGTTATGGTTAAAAGATAAGATTTTTTTTATGAAAAAGGTTTTAAAGTCAATGTAATATTTAGTTCACAACTCACTTACGCCTGCAATATATTTCTGAATATATATATATATATATATGTATATATATATATATATATATATATATATATATATATATATATATATATATATATATATATATATATATATATATATTAGTATTTATTACCTCCAGAGTAAAGAGGAAAAAAAGGATGAAAAGTAAAAGGATTATTGATATCAGCTTAAAAAGTTGTTGTTTCAGAGGCAGAGAGGAGTTATTGCATTTTGATTCAAGATTTCTGAAGGCACCACAGGATTAGTGCAATTTATGTAGTAAATAGGATCTAATTGATTTTATTTACTGACTTCAAGATTCAGACTCTGATATAGGTAGGGGGAAATATTTTAGATACATCCATAAAATTTTGGGACATTTCTACTAATAGATGCAAAAACCTCTGTGTATACCGGATTATTTGTGAAGCTCATATCAATCTACCAACAAATCATATAAGCAAAACTCTAAAGCCTTGGCATGATGCCAGTATTAGTTTTTGCAGTAAAGCCAGCAGGAAAAAAATAGGTGCTGCTTACTTCTTAGTGTTCTAACCTGGAAAATGTGATACGAAAATTTTATGGATATCATAGGTACGAAACTGTAGACAAATGGCACAACAAAAAACAAACAAATTAAACTGCTTTTTATTATAGATGAGTTACACCTGTGCTCAGGGAAGTGGGAGGAATACTTTCATATAGTATATCACAAAATGGTCTGTTTTTATGGACAGATGCAGCATTAATGTACTTTATCACAAAATGGTCTGTTTTTATGGACAGATTTATTCGTATTTATATAACATTTACAAGCATATTTTTTGATATACCCATAATACATATTGATTAGCATCCAAAAGTATTTACATATGTTATAAACATCTAAAAAATTTAAAATGTTTAAATATATTGCATAGTTTAGGCATTTTGACTAAAGTGACCATTTTGTTTGTATTATAGTTTTATATTTCTATTTCTATTTTTTTTTTTTTTTAATAAATAAAGCAACATAATTCCATGAATTAAAGGTTCTTAAACATTTGTACATCCTGAAATGTTCATAGTATGTACAAGGCTTACATTTTTTGGTGCTGTGAATAATGAAAATGTTACATGCTTACATATGAAGACTTATGATTGCTTAACAATGAAATCATTTCTGACCGTCTCTTTACACACTTTTAAGGTGGAATGATTTTTAGGGAATCTGAATTCTGTTAAATCAAATAGATTTAGGACAAAGCCTTTAAATCATATGTTGTTTTACAGTAATTTTCAGGCTCTTAGTTTCTATGGTCTTTGCTCTGTCTTGCTTTGGCTTAATAAAGCCAAAATATGCACATGTTTACACAGAAAAGTCAGTAAAGCTTTTTCAATCTCAAAGTGAAAATATGTTAGCATCCATATTATGTCTTGTGATTATGTACCTTAAATAGATGCCCCGTGCAAATGTAAGTCTCTCACTGTAACCCAGATATATATTTTTAGTAAAGAGGGACACATGAAATGAAACAGTGTGAAACAATCAACATTATCCTCTGAGCTTACTCACTCTTAACCAGCCTATCCCCTAAACAGTTCAAGCATTTTAAAATATCAGCTGCACATCTGACTGTTCTTAGAATATGACTTGAAATTCCAAAGTCCATAAATGTTTGTACATGCAGCCATCTCTCTCTTCAAACAATAAACGCTCAATATATTGTCAGATTGTCCTTATAAGCTAGCAAAATACCTCTCCTGCATATTTTCTCCTGTTGACAGAAGAGCCATGTAAATGGGTGCATATTGAATCTAATTTTAATCAATTGGGCTCCCCCTGTGTCATCACTTTGGAAAACATGAAGGAAAGGCAGCCCTGAGCAAAGTTTTGTAATTATTTGGTCGCATATCCCACTGTGTCCACAGAGCCAAATCAGGTAGATGGCTAGTAATTGATCACGGACAAACAAGAACCTAAGGCTCCACTTAGATCTCAAATGTGTTGTGTATTTAAATAAGGAGCACAGAAATTACATTTGCATATTCAGAATGCTGGGAGGCTGGCTCTGGTCTGTATAACATGGTTCAGATTAATTATGTGGATTTGAGAATATTGAAAAATTTTCGTAGCTAGCTACAGACAAATGGGTTTCATTCTAAATGCATCTCTCTTCATCACCATTTTTAATTAATATTGATTGGCGCTGGTAATATTTATGCAAATGACCTGATTTACTTCCCTAAATCATTTTCTCATTTATACCCTCTTTTGTAGGCTTGAATCCTTTGCCAGTTAGTTACATCCCACAAATGTTTGCGTATAGTTGTTTAGATTTGGAGAACCCTGACTGCTGAATGACCATATGGTCCTGTTACTAGCATCATCATCAAAATTATGTTCTCATGCTGCATAGAAAATTGATGGTTTGATTGAGGATTACACTTTGAAAGGGTCATCCAATCAGCTTTCCCACACAGTGACTATAGGGCATCAAAATGCTATAGAACTGCAAGGCGAAAAGCCCACTTGAGCTGTTCATGATCATTTCTTAGAGGAAGTAAAATTTAATTGTCATCATGTTCACCATGTTTACATACGCCACTATTTTATTCTCATTTGGTCTGCATCACTCTCCAAGAGCGGTAGTCTTATCATTCTCCAAAATATTTGGCTTCTGATTATTCAGTAGTTTACATCAAACGTGATATCAGATTTTCTAGTTTTAGAAGATTATTATTGTCAAAACATTGATACAAGATTATTGTTAGCCTGTGATTATGCAGTGACTTTTATTTCTCGGAATTATTTTTAATTTGAATTGACTGTCTAGTGAAAAATTACTATGCATATCATTCCAAAGTCTGAAACATCATTGAAAATATACTTTTAAACTGAAACACTAGAACATTTTAAACTGAATCGCTTATATATATATATATATATATATATATATATATATATATATATATATATATATAGAGTATATATATATATATATATATATATATATATATATATATATCACTCTTCTCTTTCTCCTCCCTACACCCACACATTTAACTAAAAAACATTTTACCATATAAATACATTTTAATTCAACTTTTAATTCTCTTACTGACTTGATCATTTTATTACAAAGAAACAGTAAATTTGAAAAGAAAAGAAAAATAGAAATATTTGCACTTAACTGTACAGTATAGTGAGGAAATTACCATTACCCGCTAATTTTCACATCAATAGTCTGCCAGATAGCCTCTGTGGAGTATTTGTGAAGAGTCTTTCTCCTGTACACATTAGGCTGAAATGTTTTAAACACTCATTGATTCATTATGCATTATTGACCCTGTTCAGTGGCCATGCTGACTCCTGGCACCGCTTTGTCACTGTCTGATTAGAAAGGATTGCAGATAACAACAAGCTCTGAACCTGTAGAAATATTTGCATTTACATTGCATAAATAAGCACTAAAGTATTCCTTGAACATGAGGTCATATCCTTGTATCCTGCAGAAACAATTACATTCTGTATTTAATGTCGTAATTTCTTTACTACTAGTGGTATAAGATGGAACTGCAATATTGTTTTACATTTTAGACCAGATATTCTTTTGTCTGATATTGGTCAGACAAATAGACTAACAGTCCCATCCCAAACTCACACTACCCTAATACCAAAATAGGCGAGATTAGTTGATGATATACTTAAGTATTAAGTATACTAAGAAATTTCCACAAATCCTTGAACCACCACCCACATTCTAGTATATAAATGTATACTTTTAAGTATACCTTAAGCAGTAAACTTTGAGTACACAACTAGTTTACCTCTATATTTAGTTTGTACTGCAAACAAAGTGAACTTATAGGTATACTGATAGTTTATTAATTAAATTCTATTAGCATTTTTAAAGTACAGTTTGAAGTATATTCTCAATAAACTACTAGTTTAGTAGTTTTATACTCGCAAGTATACATACGTTTTTGAGTGAACTTTACATCATACTTTTAAATATAATACTACTATGTCCCTATTTATTAATTTGTATATTTATTGTTATATGAATATCTGAACATATAAAAAACATCAAAAAGAAAGAACAGGTATCTGCTTGTAACCAAAAACATTTTATTATAGCTTCATGCTTCTTTATAAACATCTTTGAAGACAGTTTATTTATTTTCATTATTTTACTTATGAAATTAATAGTTTCATATAAAATATTAAGAATAACAAACAATATTTTAAACAAAGATGAAAGACTATGAATTTGATCTAGTATGATAATAAAGAGATGAAGTCGATCAACACCCAAAAAGCTTGACAATCATTATTTTCATATCAATACTTATTTCATAATGCTAAACATTACTAATGTAATTTTAATCACATTTGAGAAGTACATAAAAGTAGACTGAAAGTATAATTTCTATTTTAGTTTGGTAAAAGACGATACTAAAAAGACTTGAATAAACTTTTTTGTAAGGTGCTAAAGACAGAGCTGCTGTGGATATGATGTTGCAGTTTTGCAAATTCAGTAAGAGAGAGATATTGTGTGTTAGTACATTTGAAGAAGAAGAAGAAAAAAAAACATTTAAAATGGAAGGCAGGTGTGTAATTACTATTTAGTCACAGAAATTATGATGATGCCTCTGCTGAACTTTACCAACACAATGGCCAGTGATATTTCTGGTCTTCCTGTTGTGATAAAAAATAATAGTCTCTGTGTGAAAAACAGCACTGGTGGTTAGATTATTGACATATGATTTTAGCAGGAAATAGGTGGAGCAAACTGCACACAATTGCTCTGAGTTTTGTGTTTTTTCAATTATTTAGACTTTTGGGGCTTCTCAGCATGACTGAAATTAAGCTCATATAATAATGATACAACTCTATTAATATTCATTTACCCCATTTATCTGAAACAGAAATAATGAGCACGCCCTCCATTTCATTACTGGGATTTTGTTCTTGGCATCCTCTTGATTGCATCTATTATTTGGCACAGATATATAAGGCACTCCCTCGTGGAGGAGCTCAAATTTATTCTCAGGCTAACAATGGACCGCCAAGGCATTGATTCCGCTCATGCACTTTAAAGTGTGATACACCGTATTATTTAGCTGATCAAAAATACTTGGTCGCCTGAGCCAGTCCAACATGCATTTGATTCAGATTTTATGTGAATAGCTTAAGCAATAAGTCGCCCAAGTGTGAAATGAGCTGAACTGATTTGTAATGACAGTGGATGGTTTGAGCCTTTAGCTGATGATTCATGGCTGCCTCAGACACTTTGTAATGATAATAGTGACATCCGGTGCTGATATCATCTCTGAAGGAAAGTTTTGTCATGCACCGAGAAAATAACTCAACAAGAGGATTTATGGAATGCGGCTAGCCCCGCTTTAAAGTTTAAGACATTTTCTCTGTATGAATATAATTACTAAACTAGTATTGTCTTTCTCCTTCAAAGCAAAAAATTATCTGTGTGTGTTTCATTGTGGATAGATTTGCGGTTGATTAGTATGGCTGTAAAGTGTGTATGTATGTGTACAATTATATATAAAATATATACATATAAAATATATGGTTGATTTTGAGAAAATATGTTCTTAATTAATTAAATGGAGTATAAGTAACATTCATGGTGTGAGATTTGATAGTCTTTGTGTTTATGACAATTTTAGTGTTATTAAATGCAGCTATTGAATGGATAACAAAAAATCATATTAATATTTACAACACTGTTTCATGAGTAATTTTTTTGCATCTGCTAATGAATCATTTTGTTTTATTTAAAAAAAAGGTTATGAAAGATGCCAATACAACAAAGCAAGAACCAAATGTGGTTGTGTCCATGTTGTCCTTCATACTTCAATACTTCATACTTCATGTGAATATGTGCTGCCAGTAATGTGTCTCTTATACAGTGATTTTCTTTCTCCTGAATGTATTGTTTGTAGTGAATTAAAATTACATGTGACCCTCATTTACTGTGATATTTTAAAACCTGTGCCATTTTGGAGAGAAATTAACAAAACTACTCACAGCATGCCATGAAAATACATGTTTTATGCCTTGTTTTAACCCCTTAACTGTCACTCACGTTTTTGAACATAGACTTGAAAATGCACTTTCCAAACTAAAATTTTATAATCTCATGAACAAAAACATTTTATAACATGATATTGATGTACCATTTTCGTGGTACTGCAAATCTGATTTAAATTGGTTTTAAAGGATGAATTTTGAGATTTTAAGTTTTCAGTTGCTATATAATTTCTGATTATTTCTAAAGTGTGGATTGAGAAAGGCAACGAAGAAGATCTTTTGACAAGGTCAGAACTCCTGTTATGATGTAGATTTTGAGGGTGCACTCTTTGTCGGCAAATTAATCTATTACTTTCCTACATAATTTCTAACAAAACATTGTAAAATATCTTATTTAGAGTCATAGACCTTCCAACGATATATAGTTTGTCAGTGATTAGATAAGGACATGGAAGTATCGAAGGCCCGTGATAACGGGGACGGGTGACAGTTAACAGGCTAAAGTATTTCCATGCAATTGTTTTCTTCAGCCTCACCCATAATGTTGTCACTCATCCAATAAAACTATGCTTATTCAAAGATTTTAAATTTTCTCTGAACACATTCATATACCGTGATAGTTCCACTGTCACACTGTACATCATTGCATGGCAATTACAGGAGCAGAAAATAAGCTTTCCATTAACATCTAACCTGTATTTGAACCAAATGAGACTGTCAGTCACGAAAACTGTCTCTACTCATCTGTAATATCCCAAAAGAAGGAAGCATCCATTGAGAGATAATTTAGCATTGACGTATAGTCATTATTGTCAGTGAGCAACTTCTTTGAGAAGTACATTGTGCTACTTTGGACATATCCTGAAAGACATCTTGAGATCAGGCTTATAATTCAGAAATATACATTGTTATAGATAAGCCAGGTTATATTGATCATTTTATGCCCACTAGAATAAAAATTGATCTCATGGGCTATTTTTTGTTTTACATTCCACATGCTTAAGTACTGAACCATGAGAGTTAATTGATAAAAATAGAGAAAAAGTACTCAACCAGTAAAAACATTTTAGGATAAAAAATGATCAGAATAAAAATGAAACTTATTTTGCTTGTCTAGAAGTGCAATACTTAGGATACAACAAGGACATGAATAATTAACATCTGAATCTACAGGATACAACCGCGACCTGTTATGAAAGACCAAAATAAACAAGTTAAAAAGATTTAATTAGTCTAATAAAGCATCAGAATGGAAACAGGATTATTTTCTCCCTCATTATAATGTAGGATGCATGCACAACAAAATTCAGTCACCAAGAGAGAGAACTTTCTGTGAAATGGGCAATGAGATTAACTACCTATTATTAATGTTACAGCCATAAACAGTGATGTGATAGACAAACCTCAGAGATGAGAGTGCTTCGACTATCGATGGAGGGTTGGGTGACCGAGAGCTGACGAACACGACTGACACAACCTTAGTCGAAAGGCTGTACCTTTAAAGTCACCCCAATACCAATGCAGCCACTGAATAGTCGACGGGTCAAGATGGTTTGGGTGATAATTTTCATGACATTCTCAGCTGGTTTATTTGAGGGCAGGGTTTGTTTAGTATGTAATGAGAACAGAGATACTTACTTTTCATGCTATGGTATATTGAAATTGAAAGCATTAGGTTTCACTTTGAAAATCGAATTGAAATTGCGTTGCATCTGTCATATGCAATTGAAAGCAATTATATTAGCTTACAGTAGCTGCAAGTGTAGTACAACTCTGTGAGTTAGAATAAAAGTACTTAGCAATTAAATTGCCACTTTAAATGCCTGTCACATAAGCTGTTATCAAACCATATTTTATAATAGGTTGTTGCACAGTAAGAAACCAGTGGGCCTGTTATGAGGTTAGTACAGGTTTGTAAATTTAGTTCTTAAAAAGACCCCATCAAAATATCAGAAAGCTTTTAGACACTTTCATTTACAGAAGTTTTGCAAATTTCTTTTAAGGTCAGTGCTCGCGGTTCTCAGACATGTTTTGCCCTGAATGTACACTACTCATCTTAATTGACTCTAGATGGTCTAGTCTCATTTTGCTCTCATCTGTTAAACACGACATCTACAAGTAGAGCTCAGTAAGATTTCGACTTATTAAATTTGGAAATGGATCATTTTGTATGAGTTTGTGATGCAGAGAGAGGGAATTCAGTTCACTGATAGCACCGCTTTTCATGCTTGTGTGTGTTGGTTTTCAGGTTCAAGCTAAACGAAGCGTAACCAGGTAATGGCACAAACGTACCCAAAATCTAAAGGCAATTTGCACGCTACACCCTGCCTTGCTGGCTGGTTCTGGAGTGCTTTTGAAGGATGGCAGGACTTCTGCAGCCTGACTCATAAATATAAAGGCACAAGATAATGAGCTTAATTTGCATATAGAAACAAGGCGGTTTGTGCTACAAAAATGCAGATGACACTTAAATAAAGTAGCCCAATGTTAAACTGACCCGGTGGTTAAGGCAGATTTCTATGCTGAAGGCAAACGCACAACTTTCAAACCTGAGCTCTGAATCGATGTTGCAGAGAGACTCTTTACCTAATTTGGGAGATAAATAAGAGATAAAACAATTATAGCGAGGATGGTTTTCCCCTCCAAAAATGAGTATGCACACTGACCTTGCTCTGAGTTATTTTGAGATAATTTCGCTACGCTATTCCCCGACTTATCATCCTAGCGGAAAGATGATTTTTGTTCTAATGGATTATGCTAACGACCACCATTTTCACCATGTCAGTCTCTTTTCTTGCTTTACAATTACTATTCCCTTTGATTACCATCACAAGTAACCTGGCATTATCTATTAGGAATCATCTTTGATGCAATGGAAACTGGAACATGAAAGAAATGTCATCAATGTTTATGAAAAGTACTTCATTTGGTGGTGTTCTCCCAGGAAATGCAAATGTTGTGTCACGGTGTCTGTTCTTGTGTCTCCCTGCGGCCACTAGAGGTCTCACCTCCTTACCGCCACCCCACTTTAGAACCGCATTTCCCATAGTCTTGTCTGTTTCATCACTGCTCATTGCACCTAGCTGTCCGTATTATCAATCATTGCACTCAGCCACCCCCGCTAGCATTGCTTTTCATTTCCCGTCTATAACAATTCCGGTTGTTTCGGCCAATATCACCGAGTCCTTGTTGAATGTCACCCCTGTGTTTTCCCCTGGTTCCCTGGTTTCTCGGTTTCTGGATGTTGTTCCATGTTTTGTTTTGACCTGGATTGACCTGATTTTGACCTTGCCTGATGTCTTCTGATTTGATCATCCCACAAACATACTCGCTTTGATCTACCTGGGTCTGTGTGCTGGACGGACAGGAAGGACCATGCCTAGATCCAGCGGCATAGTTTTTTGGGGGTTTCTCCCCCAGCCATCGAGCCGGAGGAGAAGGATGGAGTTTGAGGGAACCCGCCTGGTCATTGCGGGACCCGGGAGGTCGCAGAGGAGTGAGTGAACAAGTGAGGAGGCTCAGCATCGCTCAACCATGGCCCCCGAACCGGGCCCGTGGTGGGGATGGATCAGAGCCACTGTCTCACCATGGCGGATTGAGAGGGGAGAAGGCCTAGGGTCCATGGTGGCTTCCACTGCCCATGATGCCACTGCCAGGGCCAGCCACGAGGCAAGATGGACGCCCCAGCTCAGCCACAGCACAAGGTGGTCACCAGTCCCACGCCATCGAGGCCAGACGGCCGCCAGCCCAGCCACTGTTCAAGATGGCCACACGGAGACATTTTGAACTACTCCAGGTTCAACAAGATCCCAGAGGCCCCGTGGAGTGGTCACGCCACGCCCGCTGAGCCAGCCATCAGCACAAGATGGTCACCAGCCCAGCCATACAGCACAAGATGGTCACCAGCCCAGCCACAGCACAAGATGGCCTACCAGCCCAGCCACAGCACAAGATGGTCACAGCCCAGCCACAGCACAAGAGGTCAGCCCAGCCCATAACCACGTTAACAGGATGGCTGGACTCCAACGCCTGAGTCTTCCTCACAACAAGGAGCCAATCGTCACCAATCATAGAGGGCGGAGGATGAGGCAGGCGTCAGCCACCAAACCGGAGGTCCGAGCCGTCACCAGGAGGATCGCCCAGAGCCGGGTCACCAGGAGGACGCCCAGAGTCAGCCGTCAGTCCAGGAGGACGCCCAGCCGGCCACACGCCCAGGAGGAGGTCCCCGAGGCCCGACCCCGGTACGGCCCGATGCAATGACCGAGCGGCCCGATGGCGGCCCAGGCGCCCGAGGTCGGCGGTGTCCGACGCGTCTCCCCGGTACGGCCCCGATGCAATGTCCGAAGTCGGTGCCCATGCCGAGGCGGCCCGAGGCGGTGCCCGAGGTCGGCGGTGCCCGAGCGCCTGATGCGTGGTCGAGGTATGTTCCCGATGCAATGTCCGGATGTCGGTAGCGGTGCCCGAGTCGGTAGCGGGTGCCCGATGCACGTCCGGGATGCCGAGGCGGCCCGGCGTCGCGTCTTCGGCCGGCCCGATGCCGGTATGTGCCCGATGCTGAGGCGGCCCGGTAGCGCCCGAGTCGGTGGGCGGCGCCCCAGCCGAGCGCGGCCCGATGCGGCCCCCAGGCGTCCCCGATGCAATGACCAGGCGGTGCCCGAGAAGGTGGTCGGTACGCCCGAGGCCGGTAGCGGTGCCCGAGGTCGGTACAGCCCGGCGCCGCCAGAGACGGTGCCAGAGACGGTTCCCCGATACCGCCCGGTGACCGGCTGTCTGGAGGCCTGCGGCGCAGCCCGATGTTGTTCCCCGGCGTCGGTATGACCGATGCCGCCCTGAGGCCGCCCTCAGAAATCGCCCCAGGCCCGGCGTCGCAGGTCGCCCCGGTATGTCCTGGTCCCAGGCCATTCCCGCAGGCGTGCCCGACGCCGGTGGGGCCGCCCCGGTATGGATCCTTGTCCGGATGCCGCCCTGAGGCTAATATTCCCTGAGCGCCCGATGCCGGTGGTCGCCCCGCAGGCGGCGTGTGTCCCTGTCCATGCCATTCCCAGGCCGCTCCTCGGCAATCGCCCCCGCAGGCGGCCCACAGGTCGCTCCCCCGGTAGCGTCCTGGTCCGCATACCGCCCTGAGGCCATTCCAGGCGTGCCCGATGCCGGTCGCCCCGGTAGCGTCCTTGTCCGATGCCGCCCCGATGCCGCTCCCCACGCCGACCGCCATCGCCAGCCTGCCCCACTGGCCCCGACTGGCTGGTCCCCAGCTCGGGTCACCAAATGGCTTAATTCCCCGGGGTCAGCCTGCACAACGAATGGACTGATCCAATCGCGGCCACCTGAACTGCCCGGCCCCCCGCGGGTCCCCTGAACTGGTCCACCGTACACCTGAACTCGCCTGGTCCCTCTGGTCCCCTGAACTTTCTGGGCCCACCATGGCCCCCTGATCTGACCGAGCCACCTGGCCACCAGGGGGGAGCCCATCAGCCGGGTCCCAGTTCCCCTACACTGCACCTGGCCCGCCATCCCCCCTGTTCTGCCTCCAAGCACCAAACCACCTCCCTCCTGGTCTCTCTCTTTGTTTTTGGGTTATTTTTATGTTCTGAGGAGCATCTGCTGCCCTTAGGTGTGTGTAGTGTCACGGTGTCCGTTCTGTGTCTCCCTGGGTGGCTACCTGAGGTCTCACTTTATCACACCCCCACTTTAGAACTGCATTCTATAGTCTTGTCTGTTTCATCACTGCTCATTGCAACTCAGCTGTCCGTGGTTATCAATCATTGCACTCACACCCCCGCTAGCATTGCCATTCTGCCCATAACAATTTGGTTGTTTCGGCCATTGTCACGGAGTCCTGTTGAATGTCACCCCTGTGCTTTCCTGGTTCCCTGGTTTCGGTTTCTGGATGCTGTCTATGTTTTGTTTTGGACGGATTACCTGATTTTGACCTGCCTGATGCGTCTTCTGATTTTGGATCACCCCAATAAACACATACTGCTTTGATCTACCTGTCCGTGCGCGGATCGACATGTTGCAAATGACACCCTTTCAGGAAGTTGTCAACTTTGTTTAATCCATTTATTTTTCCAGATGCCTTGGATAAATGTTCAACTGTGGATTTCTGCTGATCACATACACTATGGAGGAAGATGAAAATCACCTCAGCTCGCCTTTCCAAAGATCTTAAATCCAAAACTAGAACCACTAATTTTATTTTTAATTTAATTTAATTTAATTCTCTAATTTTTAATTAAAAAAAAAAATCTCATCTAAAATCTGCTATAAACAAAATCTCAAATGCCACATCAGTCTAACTTTATTTTATTTTATATTTTATTAATGTAATTTATTATTATTATACATTATTATTACTTATGTACACTTGCATTTAACATTAAATTTTTTTGCTGAAGTCCCTATGTGACTGTAATGAGGTTTACTCTGCATCACACAGATAAACCACCCATATGATCACTGTTTCTATCCATAGACATTAGGTAGCATGGTCCCACTTATGCAAAGAAAGTCATTTGATCCTTTACCCATAGTAATGAGGCTTTATTGATTTACACATGCATTGAAGCCTTTAAAGGCAGCCATAAGAGAATTTCTATTGGCTAGATACACATTTCATACATGACAATTTTCCTTATCATGACTGGCCAGAACTTCCAGACCAAGCTAATACGAAGGCCTAAAAGCCAGATCGCAATTCCAACCTTGCCCACACATTGACTGAAACACTTTTACAATAGGTAACTTGATTACAAGCATTTCAGCATTGCTTTCTGAAATTCCAGATGGGTAAATCAAGTTCACAGACACACAACTAAACTGCAGAGAATCCAATACATTCCCCTCAATACCATGGCACATAAAGCCAAGTGACACCTCACAGTATCATGAGGAAAGTGGAACCCAAAGCACACAAGTCATAAATGGATGTGGACAGACAAACCAGAGGCACCAGGAAATTGTCCCCACACTGCTGAATCAATAGCAACACCCCACCTGAGCAGCCCTTCTCCTCCCCTGCCCTCTTTCTCGCTACCTCATCTTTAGACGACAGGAAGTTGAGACAATTTCCCCAAATATAATTTTTTTTTTTTTTTACAGAAAGCAGGATTGAGTAAACAGGTGATCGCACATCTCCAAGGATACTTTTAAATATAAAGAAAAAATTTCCAATCTAGGAATTTAATATAGAAAAAAGTGTTTTCCATTAGAAATGGTCATTGTGTGGCTTTATTAATTGCCAGTTTGGCATGTTTCGTGTATTTCACGCAGAGTGGTTTTGTAGTATATAGGATTTGCTGTTGATTTGGACCACAGCCTGAGCTCGCTTTCTCTTGAGGGGGGTGGTTGAGAAAATGGGTTTCACTTATAGCTTATAGTTGTATGTGAGATCAAAAGAGTCTTTAATTTGTATCGTTCTTGTGATGATGAGTGCAATGTAATTCCTCTTTCATGCAAATCTAAAGATTAACACAGTTTAGGTCGAAGTTCTATGTAAGACTTTGTAGTCTGAAATGCATTGAGTCTGGTGTCTCTGTAAATATTTAAATGTAAGAAGTTGTGTTCTGTGCATCGAAAGTGATGGTTTTGTGTTAATCTAATGGGCAAGAGTGCCACTGGATCCCTCCATTACATCCACGTGCAATGTCTTTGTATACAGTACTTAAATAATTTAAATATTATAATTATTATAATTCCCCAAAAGTTAAAAATAATAATTTTACACTTATTAGAAGTCTATGTTCACCACGGGCTGCACTTATTTTATAAAGATACATTAGATTGTAGATTGCAGATTTTAAATAACTCTTTCTGTTTTAGTGTATTACTTCATGAAAATAAAGAGATACTCTATTGAATCAGCTGTGATTTAGAGTAAACGCTAACATACTATAACTTACTATTTATGTATAGTGTTTTCAAATCAGCCATTTAGAACCATTTAGATGTTGCCTTAAAGGTAGCTATGTAGACAACTAGTGATGTAATATATATGCATATATTAAAATCTATATATTAAATACATTATCATACGAAGTATAATATATATATATATATATATATATATTATTGTTGACATATATGGTTGCTTCATTAAATACATTATTTCTTCATCTACTCAGAAAATGTGCCAAATGTGACATTTTTTATATTATTGTATGGGTAACATGTGACAATAACACTATATGTCAAAATGGCCATATATATGCTCAGACACATTTCCTTATGGGAGCGCAGTAGGTTTTGGGAACATAGTTGCATTTGTGTAGTCCAGGGTCATCAACAAGGATTACGACCATAAACATTGTCCCAGGCCATGTGCAAAGTGTCCACTCAAGGTCCCCTGTGGTGTGGTGTACTCAATGGGTGGGGAGGGGTTGCTCATTGACTGAATTTAAGCGAGGGCTGATATGTAGTTTAGTGGTTTTCTAAGGGACGAGAGTGAGAGCAAGACTGTGATCTTAGTTATCAGCACATTAACTTGTGATTGAATCTACCTTGTTACTCCCATCAGCTGGTCAGCAAAATCAGCTCTGACACACACACACACACACACACCACACACACACACACACACACCCTGAGCCCCATAGTCTGGCTAAATATTGGCATGCACTGAATCAGTTCCATCACACTGGGCCATAGAGACACTTAACATTTAGCAGGTACATGTCATGCCTCATCTAGACACTAATTTGTATTTTACTCTGTGTTTTCCAGCATGTCTTTGTGTACAAATGAACAGAAATCCTGCATTTTTCTTTACCCACTAGCACGTATTCTCAGAGCAAACAAATGAAAAGGTAACACGACTGCAGATTTATATCTACAACTGTAAATTAATTTTGACTTTAATTTCAGGACTTTACATCTCACAATTATGATTTTTACCTCTCATTTGTGACTTTATTTTACAGCTGTGATGTTTCTTCTCTTATGTCTTTACACACGAAGCATTGTTCTGTGCCTGCTTAAAGTTTAGTAAGATGCACGTTGTACAAAGCTAGATTAAATTATGCTAGCAAATGCATTTACAATATGTCTCATTTGAACAGCATTAAATAGTTTGTGTAAAGACACATAAATAACATGTTAAAGTGTTTGTGCCACCTTATGTAAATTTACCACTTTATATCTCAATATCGGATTTATATATAACATCTGCAAATATATTTTACAATGTGACTTTATTTGCTATGATCAGTGCATTCAGTGGGACTGAGATACAATATTGTTTTTATTAATATTTTTAAATTATTTTATTTATTTTAGTTTATGTTTCTGTTCTTATTTTATTTTGTATTCTATTTGTTTTTAGATTTAGCTATTTTAGTACATCATGTTAAACTAAATTAAAAATAATACTACTTTTATAGTTTGTTTTTTTTATTATTATATCTATTTATAATTTGTTTTATAATATTCATGTCACATACATAGAGTATCTATTTTAGTTAACTATAATAACCCTGGTCACAATATAGCCATTTCACCCGATTCTTATCTTACAATACTCTGTTATATTTTTTATTTAAGTGAATTGGTCTTTCATAACCCCACATCTACATACTTGTCGCGTACGGCAGTCGATATAACAGAATGTTGGAAAGTCATTCATTTTGAATGTACTGCAAATAAAAGATGTCAGCCAGGAGCAATAACAGTTTTCATTATTGCATTTGAGCTCGAATGTTCAATTGAACAGGGAAGAGAGCTGACAATCTTATCAGCTGTTCTATGTATCTCTTGATCGGTACAAACTTGTTTCCAGGAGACATAGTGATTGTTTTCATCCTGATTATTAAAGTAATTTGTTTCTCGCTTACCATACCACAGCCATTTCATTTCCAACCCGAACCATACAGTTCTTGTAGCGGTCTATGCTTTTGTTTTGCAGACACAGTGGAGTATGTTTCCTTTAAGCAGAATTGGATGGCAGGTTGTTGATGGCCTTTTCTTGATGAACACTTTGTACCCTCTACATGTCAGATACAACTTGTTAGTTCCCTGTTAGCTCATCAATGGCACTTATTAATTCTCTTAAGGATCTCTATCGCCATGGCAACCATTCTAAACCCAAACAGAACTGGGGCTGGAAAAAAAGACTGAATTGTAAAAAATCTGTACTTAATTCTAACATTTATCTTATTATGATGAAAGGGCAGCTCTGATAATTAAGGTGTTTAATTGCATGGCTACAGCCTCTCTGTGGCTGCACTGGGGACGGTAAGGAAATCCATAGAGTGTACCGGCATATGGTATTTCATAATTTAAATGGTTATTTTTGTCTGTGGCTGTCGGGTTGCTAGAGAAAAAAAAATATGCAGAGATGCCGAAAACAGCCATGGTGCATAAATCCAACTGATGTTTAGTAACGGCACTGCTCCATTGTTAGGATTGATGCACTGCATTAAATGTTTACATTGAGGAAAATAAACCTATACTATAGTCATGTTGGACGAGGATGTTCGGGTCATGGGAATTTGCACCATTCTATTTGTTTGCAGGAAAATGCATCATATTGTTATGCTGGTGGATTCTTGCGTCTCCCAAAGGAAGAAAACAATTGAGTAGCTTACATACACTTCATATATAATAATGCATAGGTTGATCTATTAATACAAATAAAATAAACTATTAAATAAATAATATCTAACATTTTATTAAATAAAATACATGGAAATTACACGTCGATGAAATAATGAAATAAAAAATGGAAATTTGTTACAATATTCCTTATAGAATATATATATATATTTATATATATATATATATATATATATATATATATATTGTGACGAGTCAGCTGCCTCCTCCCTGATAATCACCGGCACCCCGTCCCAAATCGCCGCCCTTCACCAGGCCCCTGATAGAGTGGGTGTGTGAGAGAGGAGGGGCGCGAGTCAGCTGGCAGGCGTGATGGGGCACACCTGGAAGGAAATGGAGCCCATCACCGCCGCTGCTTAAAGCCCAACGCGCCTCCCTCAGGAGAGAGACCGGTCTCTTCCCCGCATGCACACACCAGGTCCCTCGTGGGTCCGTGAAGAAGGGTGCGTTGAGGGACCCCTCAGCGCCACCAGAGACGGAGCTGCCGACCCGCGGTCCGGTCGAGAACCGCACTCCGTCTACACGGCCGTCGGACTGCGGTCAGCCAGCCGCCAAGTCGAAAGCACAGTCAATCTAGCTGCCATTGCCATTTTGAGGGTCGCGTATAACCGCCTATTACGGTAAAAACCGTCAGAAAACTGATCTGATGCAGCGCTCTTCCAGCGAACGCGATTTTCCCAAACACACAGTCCGTAACTGTCTGATGTTGAATAACAAAATAAAAGCCCCACACACATTACAAAAAATAAAGCAAGAATATACGCTTGCTGCATCTATATATTTAAAAACATATAAAAATAAAAGTTCTAGATTGCACAGACCACTTCACCTCAGATTGAGAGGCACACCTTGCCACAGTGTCAGCCAAGCCTACAGGACTGTCTGATGTGGGAATTACAAAATAAGAGAGCCTCCCAAATCTCATAAATAACCCTGCTGCATCTCTACTTCAAAATCTATAAAAATAAAAGTTATGGATTGCACAAACCAGTTCCACCTCAGATTGAGAGTACACCTTGGCCACAGTGTCAGCAGCTGCACTGCTCTCAGGACTGTCTGATGTGGAATTACAAAATAAGAGCCTCCCAAATCTCATAACTAAACTGCTGCATCTCTACTTTAAAAAATATATAAAAATAAAGCTATAGATTGCACAGGACCACTTTCACCTCAGATTGAGAGTACACCTTGCCACAGTGTCAGCTGCATCGCTCAGGACTGTCTGAGGGAATTACAAAATAAGAGACCCCAACTTCATAAATAAACTGCTCATCCTAATTTAAAAAAAATATATAAAAATAAAAGTTATGACTGCACAAAACCACCCACCTCAGATTGGTATACACCTTCCCACAGTGTCAACTGCATCAGACTGTCTGATTGAATCACAAAACAAGAGCCCCCAAACTCATAATAAACTGTTGCATCTCACTCCCTTAAAATATGCAGCCAGATTTCAGGACATTCACTCAGATTTCATTAGTCAACTGCATCGTTTCAGACCATTGATGTGGAATTAAAATAAGAGCTCTTCCCAAATCATAAAGAAACTGCTCATCTCTACTTTGGGAAAAAAATATAGCAAAAATAAACTTATGGATTAATAAACCACCAGATCAAGACTACACCTTCCACAGTGTCAGACGCACGTTTCGGTGACCGTCTGATGGAATTACAAAATAAGAGCCCCCAAACTTCAAATAAACTGTCATCCTAATTTAAAAATATATAAAAAATAAAAGTTCTGATTGCACAAACCAGCCCCACCAGATCGAGAGTACATCTAAATACGACAGCGTCAGCCGCATACTTCAGGATCACTGATGTGGGAATTGAAATAAGAAGCCTTCAAACCATAAATAGATGCCAAATCTCTACTGTACAACATATAAAAAATAAAGCTTGATTGCACAAATGTTTCCCCACTCAGATTGAGAGTACACTCATGTCATGCACTAGATTACTGATGTGGAATTATAAAATACTCAAATCTCATAAAAAAAGATGTTAAATCTCACTAAAATATAAAATGTTATAGATTGCACAGACTCCACTCAGATTAGGCACCACAGTGTCAGTTGCCAGCCTAGGATCGTCTGATGTGGGAACTATAAAATAGCCTCCCAACCATATAAGATGCCGCACTTCATTTTAAAAAAAATCTATAAAATAAAGTTATAGATCACATTAGCCTGACTAATTCAGATTGAGACGCTACAGTGTCAGTGGCATTGTTTCAGGACTGTCTGATGTAGAATTACAAAATAAGTGTAAGAATATACGGGTTGCCTCACTCTACTTCAAAAAGCTATAAAAAAACAAAAGCCCCCAGTTTGCACAGACCACTTTCAACTCAGATTGAGGGACAGCTTGACATGTATCAACTACAAAATGACATCATGTTCATGTTGAATTTCACATATAAAAATGTTTAATATTATAATAATTTAGACTTTTCTTTACATTTTCACAAAACAGTGTTTATACCGTAATAAAAACACTTACAATTTACAATTATTAATAACAAACTTAAAAGAACAACTGCACACTTCAACAACAACAACAAAAAAGATAACATTTGTTTTAATGAAACGATTTAAGAGCACAATATGCAGTTCCATTTGTTAGCCCCTTGGCCTGTTCCAGGTCTCTTGGCCATACCTAGGCACTCTTCATGGTACCACCTTCTTACATGTGTCACATTGATCTAGAAATGAAGTCGGAAATATCAGGGAACTGCTGTTTAATATTGCTATTGCTTTCACTTTCCCATTCTCTTTATCTATTGGTTAACAAACTTACCCAATTTATGAAACGCATGCACAGATCCAGCAGTCTTGTAAGGAACACATGGCACAGTTTTCGGCTTCATCAAACACTGCACATTCATAAACAAAAATTAATTAGTAACACAAACAAATATTTTACTCTCCCATCCAGCCTTTAAATCAGGCTTCAAACAGTCTTTGATCACAGTGACACAACAATGTGTGCTACTTGTTTTATGTACATTGGTGGTGGCATGTAGACAAACAGCATTTGCATCCCCCTTCATTTTGGTAACACCTGTTTCTATGATACATTGCAGATCAAATAATTTCATGAATTCAGGCCTCTGCATAGTCATCTGGCATCTGTAGCAGCTATTTTCCATAGTTGTTAATTTAAAAGTTTTGTTACCATGAATTACCCTGATGTGTAGTGAGACCTATCAGATGTAGGTAATGCAAGATTATAATATATTGTAACTAACTGTAAGCCCCCTTGAACTTATTAGCTTGCTATAATACTGTGACATCCATGCATTTGTGGCAGCTTTAGCACAGTAAACCTTCATATGACTGTTGACCCTTAAAAAGACAATTTAACTGGTGTGATCTCTATCTTTAAGCCGAAAGTGACATTCTTATTATAACCATATCTAACTGTCAAAGATGCTTAACAGACTTGGTAAGCATGATAGCTCTTCTTTCAAAAAGCTATAGAAATAGTGATGTTTACCATCTTGACTGCTACCGTATACAAAGTACAAAAATCACTTACAAACTATTTGATTATTGTAAACTAATAGTTAACAAACTGCAGTTAATTACATTAATCGACTTCATACAAACACTGATTTCATAAGTCATTGTCATTGAAATCAACACTGTTAGTAAACTTTATAATAAGGTTCCATTATTTAACACTCACTACGATTGATAAATGATGTATAAGTATTGTCTATCTCTTCATGCCTGACTAAATTAGTTAATCTATGTTCATCCTATGTTCAAGTGGTGGTGCTAGAGACCTGTAAATTTACTTTGCTAATGTTGAGACTGTCCTCTTCAGTACCAAATTTGACAACTTTCCTGCAAGTGAAGGGCTGCCATAGACTCAAAGAGTGGGAAGAAATGGACCTAAAAGAATAAGAACACCCATCGATACAATAGGAGCTTCCACGACCTCTCGTGCTTGGCCCCCACACAATGCCTATGGATACACAGGTGCCTTGCACCTTCGACTATTAACTCTATTAACTTAAAAATTTATAAAAATATTAACTACTATCCAACATTTTGCAAATGATTTATATGATTTATTATTGTTATACTTGACCGCTTGGTGTATTTGAATTTTGATTTGAGTCAGATCTAAAGTTGCATTTTATTTAATATTCCAGCACACAGCAGACAAGAACTCTGTTTTACAAACCTGATGCTGAGTATCTGCAGATTCCAAATTGTAAACGGAACAGCTGAAATGCATTCATTATTCCCTTGCCATCTAAAAATCAGTGATATAACTATCATAAATTGTGTCAGACTCCATGGCATTCTTAACTAGACTCCCTAAAATATTTTTATTTCTAGTCATTTTGAAGCCAGTCCTATAAAAAACATTTGAACAGAAACATTTACTTCAATAATATAAAAGAGGATAAGAGAGAGGGGTATTACAGTACACCACATACCAAGATCTAATAATGACGCCACAGCTACTGCCATCCTGCTGGACTGATGTGTCATGACTCCTCCTTTCCACCATATTCAACACCCACCTGTTTCTTCTGTGGTGCGTATTCCCCATATTTGTATGTAACACCACTAGGTGTGATGTATAATTGGAATATGTGTTAATTAGAACAAAAGTACATAAAATCTGAAATCAAATTACCAGTCTATTCCAAATGTATAACTCTTATTTACTTAATTATTATAGTCTTCTTTTATTCTTAGTTTCCAGAATGTAAACATCAATGTAAACAAATTGTATTACTTTAAAGTCATACAAAGTCTGTCTAATATTTCCACTCTACCAGGATTTGATTAATTTAAGCTTTAGGCCCCTGGTCAGTAATTACTTGTGATATGGGAAAAAATAGTACATATACTGACATCTTTAAAATACTCAGTCTATGCATGCATATTGGGTTCTTTTGGTGCACCCTGTAGTGAATGCAAATCTATTAAATGTATCAGAACTCCCAAGATCATAAGCAAGTCTTATGTTCAAACGGTTAATGTTGCTGAATGCCAGTACTTGAGTTGAATGCCAGTCATGTACAGCTTCCAAGTCAACCATAAACTTACTTGAATCTGCATTACACTTATCTATCTATCTATTCATCTAGCTGTCTATCTATCTATCTATCTATCTATCATCTATCTATCTATCTAGTCAGATTTTTTTACACCTGCTGTGTATTTATTGTTCAGTTATTTGTTTAGTGAAGATTTATATTATACAAATATTATTTATATATTTTTATAATAGTAGCATAACGCTTACTATTTGAATTGTACAGATGCTAAATTTATTTTGTTACTGAGTACTTGTAACATTATTTACTTGTAAATGTTTAATTAAAATAAAGTTGTATCTAAGTTGTATCTCAAGATGATGAGTAATGTCCCACCAATGTTAACAACACCTTGTACACATTGTATGCCGCGGATAGTTATGCACCCCAAAGCAAACCTGTAAATGTAATAACAGTATGGGATGCTCTTATTTTGTAATTCCACATCAGACAGCTGTCCTGAAACGATGCAGTTGACACTGTTGCAAGGTGTACTCTCAATCTGAGGTGCGAATGGGTCTGTGCAATCTATAACTTTTATTTTTATAGATTTTAAAGTAGAGATGCAGCATCTATATATGAGATTTGGGGAGGCTCTATTTTGTAATTCCACATCAGTATAGTCCTGAAATTATGCAGCTGACACTGCGGAAGGTGTACTCTTATTCTGAGGTGGAATGGGTCTGTGCAATCTATAACCTTTTATTTTTATATATATTTTTTTAAAGTAGAGATGCAGCATCTTATTTATGAGATTTGAGGTTTGATTTTGTAATTCCACATCAGACAGCGTCCTGGCAAATTATGCAGCTGACACCAAGGGAAGGTGTACCTAATCTGAGTGGAATGGGTCTGTGCAATCTATAACTTTTATTTTATAGATTTTGAAAGTAGAGATGCAAAGAGATTATTTATGAGATTTGGGAGGCTCTATTTTACCCTACATCAGACAGTCCTGAAAACGACGCAGTTGCATACTGTGGCAAGGTGTACTCAATCTGAGGTGAAAGTGGTCTGTGTAATCTAGAAACTTTTATTTTTATAGATTTTTCCAAATAGATGGAGCAGCTTATTTATGAGATTTGGATGCTCTATTTTGTAATTCCACATCAGACAGTCCTGAAACGATGCAGTTGACACTGTGGAAGGTGCACTTCAATCTGAGGTGGAATGGGTCTGTGCAATCTATAACTTTTATTTTATAGATTTTTTGTAAAGTAGAGATGCAGCATCCTATATATGAGATTTGAGGTTTATTTTGTAATTCCACATCAGACAGTCCTGAAATTATGCAGCTGACACTGCGAAGGTGTACTCTTTAATCTGCTGAGGTGGAATGGGTCTGCAATCTATAACTTTATTTTTATAGATTTTGAAAGTAGAGATGGCAGATTATTTATGAGATTTGGGAGGCTCTATTTTGTAATTCCACATCGACAGTCCTGTACCATGCAGCTGACACTGTGGAAAGGTGTACTCAATCTGAGGTGGAATCCGCTGGTTTGCAACCTACAACTTTTATTTTTATAGATTTTAAAGTAGAGATGCAGCAGCTTATTTATGAGATTTGGGAGGTTTGATTTTTGTAATTCCACATCAGACAGTCCTGAAACGACGCAGCTGACACTGTAGCGCGGTGTACCTCAATCTGAGGTGGAACGGGTCTGTGCAATCAAGAACTTTTATTTTTATATATTTTGAAAGTAGAGATTTAGCATCTTATTTATGAAATTTGGGAGGCTCTATTTTGTAATTCCACACATCAGACAGTCCTGAAATTACGCAGCTGATACTGTGGGAAGGTGGTACTTCAATCTGAGGTGAAAGTGGTCTGTGCACGTATAACTTTTATTTTTATAGATTTTAAAAGTAGAGATGCAGATTATTTATGAGATTTGGATGTTTTATTTTGTAATTCCACATCATCAGACAGTCCTGAAACGATGCACCCAGACACTGTGGGAAGGTGTACTCTCAACTGAGGTGAACCGCTCTGTAATCTATAACTTTTATTTTTATAAATTTTGAATGTAGAGATTTAAAGAGCTTATTTATGAAATTTGGGAGGGTTTTTATTTTGTAATTCCACAATAGACAGTCCTGAAATTACGCAGCTGATACTGTGGGAAGGTGTAATTTCAATCGAGGTAAGTGGTCTGTGCAATCTATAACTTTTATTTTTATAGATTTTTCAAAATGGAGATGGAGCAGTTTATTTATGAGAGTTGGGATGCTCTTATTTTGTAATTCCACATCATGTCCGAAACGATGGTTGACACGTGCGTACTCTCAATCTATGGAATGGGTCTGTGCAATCTATAACTTTTATTTTTATAGATTTTTTTTTTTGTAAATGTGAGATGCAGCAGTTTAGTTATGAGATTTGGGAGGTTTATTTTGTAATTCCACACTGTGACAGTCCTAAATTATGCAGCTGACACTGTGGAAGGTGTCCTCTTAATCTGAGATGGAATGGGTCTGTGCAATCTATAACTTTCATTTTATAGATTTTGAAAGTAGAGATGCAGCAGATTATTTAAGTGAGATTTGGGAGGCTCTATTTTGTAATTCCACATCAGACAGTCCTGAAACGATGCAGCTGACACTGTGGCAAGGTGTACCAATCTGAGGTGGAACTGGTCTGTGCAATCAAGAACTTTATTTTATATAGATTTTGAAAGTAGAGATTTAGCAGCTTATTTTATGAGATTTGGGGAGGCTCTTATTTTGTAATTCACATCAGACAAGTCCTGAAACGATGCAGCTGACACTGTGGCAAGGTGTACTCTCAATCTGAGGTGGAATCTGGTTTGTGCAAATCTATAACTTTATTTTTATAGATTTTTTTTGAAAATAGATGGAGCAGCTTATTTATGAGATTTGGGAGGCTCTTATTTTGTAATTCCACATCAGACAGTCCTGAAACGATGCAGTCTGACACTGTGGGAAGGTGTACTCTTCAATCTGAGGTGGAATGGTCTGTGCAATCTATAACTTTTATTTTTATAGATTTTTTTTTGTAAAAAGTAGAGATGCACAGCATCCTATATAATGAGATTTGGGAGGCTCTTATTTTGTAATTCCACATCAGACAGTCCTGAAAATTGCAGCTGACACTGCGGGCAGGTGTACTCTTATCTGAGGTGGAATGGTCCTGTGCAATCTATAACTTTTATTTTATAGATTTTTGAAAGTAAGATGCAGGCAGTTATTATGAGAATTTGGGAGGCTCTTATTTTGTAATTCCACATCGGACAGTCCTGAAATACGCAGCTGACACTTTGGACTTAAGGTGTACTCTCAATCTGAGGTGGAACTGGTTTGTGCAATCTATAAGTTTTATTTTTATAGATTTTTGAAAGTAGAGATGAAGCAGTTCATTTTTGAGATTTGGGAGGCTCTTATTTTGAAATTCCACACCAGACAGTCCTAAAACGACGCAGCTGACACTGTCAAGGTGTACTCTCTCAATCTGAGGTGGAATGGTCTGTGCAATCAAGAACGTTTATTTTTATATATTTGTGAAAGTAAGAGATTTTAGCATCTTATTTATGAAATTTGGGAGGCTCTTATTTTGTAATTCCACATCAGACAGTCCTGAAATTACGCAGCTGACACTGTGGCAAGGTGTAGTCTCAATCTGAGGTGAAAGTGGTCTGTGCAATCTATAACTTTTATTTTTTTTATAGATTTGAAAAAGTAGAGATGCAGCAGATTATTTATGAGATTTGGGAGGCTCTTATTTTGTAATTCCACATCAGACACTGGAGACACACGCTCCTGAAATTATGCACGTCTGTTACGACTCGCCCTGGCAACGGTCCTATGCAAATCATAACCCTCATTTTTCTATATATTTTTAAAGTAGAGATGAAGCAGTTTTCACAGCCATCTTTTTATGATATATTGGGAGGCTCTTATTTTGTAATATCCACATCACCAGGCCCTGAAACGGTCACATCTGACACTGTGGCTATGTGTCCTCTCACTATGAGGTGGATACAGGTTCTGTGCAATCAAGAACTTTTTATTTTAATATATTTTTTGAAGTAGAGATTTAGAATCTGAGAACGCAATTAGGAGGCTCTTCTTTTGTAATTCAGCATCCGTACAGTCCTGAAAATTACATCTAGCTGCCGACTGTGAGGAAAGGTGGTACTCTCAATCTGAGGTGAACTCAAAGTGGTCTGTGGCATCTATAAACTTTTATTTTTTATAGATTTTTTATAGTAGAGATGCACCGATTATTTACTGAGATTTGGTGAGGGAGGGCTCTTATTTTGTAATATCCACATCAGACAGTCCTGAAATTACGCAGCTGACCACTGCGGGAAGGTGTACTCTCAATCGAGGTGAAATGGGTTTGTGCAATCACTAACTTTTATTTTTTATAGTATTTTAAAGTATAGATCGCGTGCACTCTATTATATGAGATTTGCGGAGGCTCTTATTTTTGTACTCCCTCCACATCAGACAGTCCTCGAAACGAAGCAGCTGGACACTTGTGGGCCAGCAGGTGTACTCTCAATCTTGAGGTGGAACTGGTCTGTGCAATCAAGAACTTTTATTTATAGATTTTTGAAAGTAGAGACTGCTATTAGCACGCTTATTTATGCAAATTTTGGGAGGCTTCTCATTTTGTAATTCCACATCAGACAGTCCCTGAAATTACGCAGCTGACGTACTGTGGGAAGGCTGTACTCTCAATCTGAGGTGAAAGTCGGGTCTGTGCATATCTATAACTTATTACTATTTTATATAGCTTTTCTTTTAAAGTAGAGATGCAGGCAGCATTGCTTATTTATGAGACCCCACTTTGGGATGCTCTTATTTTGTAATTCTCCACATCAGACATGCTCCTGAACGTACGCAGCTGACACCCTGTGAACGGGAAGGTTGTACCTCACTCTGAGGTGGAAGTGTCTGCTGTGGGCAATCCTATACTCCTTTATTTTTTTATAGTATTTTTCAAAGTAGAGATGCAGCAGCTTATTTATCGAGATTTGCCACGGGGAGGCTCTTATTTTGTAATTACACAATCAGACAGCATGAAACGATGCGTAGTGACCATCTGTGGGAAGGTTCCTGTATTCCCGATCGTCCTTGACACTGTGGCAATGTGCAACTCTCAATCTTTCGTAGCGTGATAGAGTGTGGAACGTTCCTGTGCAGCAGATCTATTTATGGATTGGGAGGAATATTTTGTTATGCCAGACCCTCTTTCAAAATATGAACCGCAGATGCCACCTGTGGAACGGTTGTACTACAGTATTCTGTGAACTGGTCTCTGCCACAATCAGATCCTTTATTTGTAAGACTTTTCAAAGACAGATGGCGCAGCCCCATTGAAACGATTTGCAGGCTCTGATTTTGTAAATGCTGGGCAAGACCAGGGTGCCTGTGAACCGACACAGTTCAACATGTCTCAAGGTGTACTCTCAAGCTGAGGTGAAAGTGGGTTTCCGATCCAACTACCACTTTTATATTTATAGATTCTTTTCAGTAGTATGATCGCCAGGTTCCAGAATTATTTAGGAGATTTGGAATGTCTTAATTTTGATCTAACTCTCTATCATGCATCGATCTACCGATACCTGAATACCCCCCCGACTGCAGCTGACACTCACGTGGCAAGTAGTGTACTCTAAATCTGGGTGTTCAACAGCTGGTCTGTGGGCCAATCTATAAACGTTATTTTTATCGATTTTGAAAGTAGAGATTGCAGCAGCTTATTGTATGAGATTGGGAGGCTCTTATTTTGTAATTCCATATCAGACAGCCCTGAAACGGGACGAAGCTGACAATGTGGCAAGGTTCGTTACTTCAATCTGAGGTGAAAGTGGCTGTCTGTGCAATCTAGAACTTTTTTTTTATTTGTTTCTAAATATATAGATGCAGCAAGCGTCATATTCTTGCTTTTATTTTGTAATATGTGTGTATTGGAGGGCTTTTTATTTTGGTTATTCAACATCAGACAGTTACGACTGTGTGTTGGGAAAATCGCGTTCGCTGGAAGAGCGCTGCATCAGATCAGTTTTCTGACGGTTTTACTCGTCATCAGGCAGTTTATAAACGCTGGCTCCTCAAAATAACGTGGCGTTGCTAATTGACTGTGCTTTGCTTTCCGACTTGGCGGCTGGCTTGACCGCAGTGCCGTCGGGCCAGGATGCCGGGCCGTCCATCCCCTGCAAGCGCCGCGGCCAAGCTAGGGAGGATGAAGCCATGAAGAAAGCCGCCGCCCCGCCGCCCCCGGACCGGAAGAGGGGGAGCTGCGGGCGCCGCCGGACTTCCGCCCCCCTTACCTTGGACCGCTTCCTCCATGAACACCTCGCCAGACCCCCCACGAACCCCGTAGCACGACGAGGAACACCCAGATTCCCTGTTGTTTTGGACACTCTCCCCCCTTTTGGACACTTTTTATTCCCCCTTTTTTTGTGTTTTTTTCTTGTTAAATAAAAACCTCTCTCCGAGGCCTGACGCCGCCGCTCCACTGTGGTCTGTCGTTGGCTCGTCCCGTCACTATATATATATATATATATTTGTTGTTCATTCAAATTGTTATAAAATGGCAATCTTGTTAATTGGTCATAATGTATGTTTTTCCCTGTGTCCTCACACAGTATCACTTAATATCATTTTTAGTATTTAATGTAATTGTGCATTAAAGTAACAAAAGGCAGACCTTTGATGACATCATCTCTCTCCAGGAAGTGACATAATTTTTAGTGGGACAACAGCAACACAAACATCAGTAAAGGTGCATTCCAAATGGGATATATCGCCCTTTGAAGGGCATTTCGGACTAAAAAACAATCATGGCCGCCATACTGAAGGGTCGATCCAAACCAGAGTGCTCAAAACTGGTCATTTCGGAATTAAGGGATTGGCGAAGGGTACAACTGATGGACACTTCGGGCTCCCATGATCCTATTGAGCAGATTCTTTTGCATGATGACGTCGCCTCGCGCATGGGCACCTGATGATGACACAGAAAGCCATTTCAAGAAAAAGTTGTTTGGTCCCCTACAACCCTTCAACCCTTCGAAGATCTCACTCTGGATGGTAAACCCTTTGAAGGATTAGGGCATAGGATACTTAACATTTATTTACTTTATTTTTCTTGCTGCGTTTTTGTTGAGCTTGATCTAAGAAACTTACTCTAGAAAAATACCTATAGACCGTAATGGATTAAATGCAAAAACCACAATATAAATCAATAATACAGCTCTTACTGAAGCGAGTTTACTGTATTATCTTGGGCAGTTTCTTGATGTAAGGCAAGCTCGTCATGCGACAGATTCTTGTCCCATCTGGTAATAACACGTGCCTCAAGTCCACAATTGTACATTCACTGCATCTCTCTGCTCATCTCCTCAGTGAAGAAACCTTGGCTGTCCTCCGCATGTGCTGCTTCCACCTGAGGGTGCATGATTGCAGCTTCCTTCTCTGATTAGCGTGCAATTAGAGACACAAAACAGAGTGTGGAGATGGATCTTGTTTTTCGTGTGTGTGAGAGAATATCTCATCAGTTGGCTCAATGATAGAATAAAAACAATTAATGAACGTGAGATAAGGGGACACTGAATCTGAACAATGTAACATTAACTGATAATAATCTAAAATAATAATAATAATAAATAAGGTGTGTTGATATGGGTGTAATCATGTAGTGGGGCTTTTGACACCAGTGTAAGACCAGGAAGGATTTTTTTTGTCCAAAAAAATAAAATAAATAAGTTAATATTATATCTTAATATTGTTCGTATATATTAACAGTGTAAGAACTCAGACTGAAGGTTAAATCAAAAAATACACAGTCCATTTTCACAAGTTTATGTCATACCATTTAATTGTTTTTTTAAAGTTTTTTTTTTTAACCTTAAAACTTATTAAAACGATTTGTAGGGTAAAAATCAAGTGTCCATTTAACCCCAATCTGTTAAGTCGCTTTTGGAAAAAAGCGTCTTGCAAAATGATAAATGTACATTTAAATGTATTCCACAGTGTGCCTTAGCAACATTTTTGGCACCCTACTTCATGTTCACGCACTAAAGAAATAAAATAAAATAAAATAAAATTTCAATAAATAAAATGGAATAGGTAAAATATTAATATTATTTTTATTATCATTCGGGTTTGTAGCACAAAATATTTTAGTCATTTACTGCACTTTGTAAAAAACCATATAGGCATGAATTCATGTGTTTCAGAAAGATCACCACCTAGTGGTTGAACGACCTGACATTTTGCAACAGTTATGAGTAGCAAAAGCCATGTCTACTGAAGTCATGGTGACTTTGGCAGTTGATACATGCTTCGAAACACTGACTATGGTTTACATTACGCAAACCAAATAATTGATCAATCGGAATGTTTCAGTCCGGACTGAACCAAAATTGTGTGCATGTAAACATAAGCTACCTGGGTCAAAACAAATGATTCAGAAAGCTTCACGAAGCATTGTTTCGAAAAGCACCCATCAACTATTCGGTAGGGATTTGTTTCATTTGCAATCAAAAATGCTTTAAACATATTAAACCCTGTGTGTGCATGATTTGCGATAATGGTCGCGGTTGTTTGTCAGTGTGGTTCAAGTGTAAGTCTAATCAAGTGCTGTTTTCCACTCTGTTTGGAGTGTTGTTCACAGCTGTTCCGTGAATCACCCCCTACGGGTGCGTATGGATCACACCTTTGACCCCCACTGTAAAAAAAATTCCCAAGCGCAGGAGCACCCTCCAGGCTGAGAGCTAATTAGTTGTTCATGATCAGATAGCTGCTGCAGTACTCTAACCCAGGAGGGTCAGGGCTGGGGTGGGTGCTGGCGTCGTGGCTAAATCACCGATTTAATCAGTTGATTGCTCACTCTCATCTCCTTCCTTGGTTATTCACAGCAGGGCATGCAAGAGGACAGCACGCATCGACACAGTGACCTTTTTTTCCAGAGTGGGCCACGATATATTGGATCTCTGTTGCATCCTACTAGGTAGAAATTTCACCCTAGACTTTCCCATTTTCCGGAGCCTGCCACTGGATCTTCCACCATCTATCCATTTGGCAACTTGCTTATGGATGCTGGACAGAATGAGACTTGGTTTGAGCTGGATTGGTCCTGACATGGTTGCTTGCTGGCACAGCAGTAAAATGTTAGAGAGTAGAGGTTAAATGCTTACAGCTTATTGGCCGCATTTATCCAGACTACAGCAGGGTGCTGTGAGGACCCACACGGAGAGGGTTGCACAGCCACAGAATCGAAGTTTTTAAAAACAAACGCTTTGCTTTTGAGTTATACTGTAATTGTTTTATAAATGGCTTGTGGCCCATCATTTCCAGTACAGGAATGAGATCACTGAACAGCATAACCAGTAAAACAACAGCGATGGGGTTTGCAGTGATTCTGCCACTTATTTACATTATATGTAATGGTGATTGTGTAAGGTTTCTACTTTCTAAACTGTAAAAAAAAATAAATAAATAGATACAGGTTTTATAGCGGTCCTCCCCCCCCCGAGAAAAAAAAATATATTGTGTTTATTATGTATTAAATAATTTTTATTCAACTTGCCGTTTACACAAGTTTTGGTGACAGTGTATTATGCTCAACCATGGCTGCCATTTTATTTTATAAAACTAACAGTAAAACCGTAATATTGTGATCCTATTTTACACTTTAATATATATATATATATAAATATATATTATATATATATACATACATACATATATATATAAAATTATATAATTAACTTGTATATAGATCTATATATACTATATATATATATATATATATATTATTTTTATAATCTTATTTTAAACTGTAATTTATTCCGTGTAATGGCAAGGCTGAATGGTTCAGCCCATATATTAACCCTTCAGTGTATCACACAGAGTGCATTATAATATGCTTCGTTGATGCTCACATGTATAAATTGTTTCCATCTGATTCTTTTGCAAGGTATTGTTAATAAGCATTTAGGACCAACTTACTAATATATACTTATAATCACTATTTAATCTTCTCAAACACTTGAGAAATTGCAGCACCCTTGGTACATCATCATTCCCCTACGTGTGCCATGCAGAATATCATACAGCACAGAGTTTTCTTCCAACTTAAGGCGACACGTTGAATATAACAGATTTTAACTGCATTGTCGTTTTAAAGTCCATTAACAACTAGCACAAATACCGTTGGCTAGATAGTAGTGCCTCCAGTACGGTTATTAGTGATAAAATATAGGACAGAATCTCTTGTGTCTGCCTTTTCCTAGAACTGTTTTGATTGAGCATTTCCTGGCAGATATGCTTTGTGTTTTGAATCGTTCTCTTCAGTATTATTTTGCCCATCATAGCTTATAGTCGGCTGTATTTCCAGGGCATTCTGAATCGTAGCTAATTGTACTCCAGCGGCTCTTTCAAATCTAGAGAGGCAGCATGGCACTCCTTCGTGAAGAAGGCAATAATCCATAGTGCACTGCATCGAGCTCAGAGAGAAATGCACCTAAGAGGGCGGTATAATGTCAGAGAAATATATTTATTATTATTATATGTGGATTATATAATGTATTTTGTGTGTGAGTAGGATTTCGCTTGTAGCCCTTTTAAAAAATAAATCTATTGTATGCTTATAGTTATAATTTATATGTAATGTATTATTTAATTTATTTATTGCCCTAGCATTTTTTTAATACATGTATATAAATAATAACTTACGAGGAACTCCTTAGTCTTTAACACAACGGTTTGTACACAATAATCAAATTGATTTCAGTTTCTACTTTGTGCCTCATTAATCTTTAACTACGGGTGGTTCTATCTAGGGTCTTCTCTAAAAATGTTTTAAAGAATATAAAACATTCCTATGAATGTTTGTAGTGTCAGCTTTAGATAAAGGGGCTTGTATTGCGTGAGTTTTGTTTCAGAAATTTTGGCTCTTTCCCATAATCCTCCCATATTAAATTTAAGTGCACAAAACTAACTTTGGCTGCCATATTCAACAGTTAACTGTATGATTGACTTGTATTCCAGAAGGAAAGAATTAATGATGCTTAATGCTCTACAACCTGATGCTCTGCAAAACTTTGTAACTATCATTTTGTCCCTTAAAGTAAGTAAGGCCCTTCTGTGAGTGAATGGAGAGTGTCAGCCGAAGCGAGGTCTGTCTTCGGATATTGTCTATCTGTTCCAAAAAGGACAAAAAGGTTTCCATTGAATTATTGAACAACCCAGGTCTTGCATTTGCTGTCAGCATTTAAAGTGGCCAAAACTGAAAGTTATTTTAGTTTTAAAATTCAGCAGGGACAAGGGACATTGACATTCTATCATTCTATCAGCTCATCATCATTCTGACCATGCAGGTGTCAATCCGAAAAACGACTGTAATTCCCTAACAAAGACAAAAGTACTGGTAGGCCATATTCCTGGTATCAGCCATTGTTGTTCCTGGAGCAACATTCATTTCAACCAAGCACACGCATTTAGATTTGGCAGAGTTAGGTTGAAGTGTAGTGGCTTTCTGAAATGGAGAGGAATACATTTATTTTAATCAATATAAATTGTATTTCCATATATATTTGGTATTTAAATGATTTCTGGTTAAAGACATATGGGACAACATTTAAATTAAATTATGTTTACTATGTTTATTAAAATCAGACTGTTGAGATTGGTTGATTGGAATGGTTATTGTAGGCAGTGGCACAGGATGCAGGGGGAACAAGTTCTACTTTTGTAATTACATGACAGTTAAGTCTGCTATAATCTGTAGGTTGAATCGTTCTGCTTAAACTAACAGACTCAGGCTTAATAATATATGGGAATTAAGTTAAATGAATGAAATTTCAGTTTTTCTGCAATAGTTTCAGTGCTCTGCAATTTTTTCCGCGTGCATATAAATGTTTAAAGACATTTCATGTTCTTCATTAGTGGGCTGGTGTTAACATGAAAGGGCATTCAAAAATATGCTGTAAATCAAAACGGGTCAATTAGCATGAATGCTTTTTTTCAGACCTCAAATCATTTATGCACAAAACTCAAGTATATTTAAGAGTTTCTGAGTTATCAATTCTGTTTTTGTGTTGGAATATAGAAGAGCGGCGCACAAAGATCTCTCCCTCCCCTTTTTGCTTAATGCACAAGACCTTCATGTTTAGTTGCTTTTCATGCTAGATATGAATTGCGCAGCTGAGATAACTTGTTGGTCCCCCCCCCCCCATGCATTCTTACAAATAATGAATTATGAATCATGGTGCATGCCAGAGATGAAAGCAATGTGTGGGCATGTTTTCCGCCCTGCCAGATGAGTGATATGGCTTCTGCTTTGTGTGCCCCTAGTTATGATGATGCATTAACGATAATTGTTCCAGCCATGTGAAACGGTCTGGATCTGAATATCAGCTTATCCGAGGAGGGCAGTGAGACAATAATGCAAAAAAAGGATACTTGCAGACTTTGGTAGTCAGATCATGTGGACCATTTCAGCACTCCACAGTGCAGTGGGTTGGATTGCATCAGCAAACCATTGCATTGGTTTATGTTCTGAGATTGGAGTGAAAAAATCCTGTCCCTCATTGTGCATTACACTAATGGACTAATGAAGGAAGCCCAAAATGAGTGTTTATTTATTTTTTTATATATTATATCATAACTAGAGATGTTTTTGACAATCAATTTATTCAGTTTGACAGCTTAAATTAATATACAATGAATGAGTCAAATTATCATTGACTTTAGTTTTTGATTATATATTTTTTCTAATATTTTTCTTTGCCGCCTGTAATCATAGCCAAAACAGACCTGCAGCCCATTTGTAGGTCTTGACGCACTACTTGAGAACCACTGTGTTAAAACATACACCGACAAGCTACGCAGTTTCATCCTGATATCCAGACCGCATCAAAGTAATACACTCAGATATTTCAGTCTAATGTTTTTCATCTATTGTATTTGGGCTTGGTTTTAACCGAGTCATTCATAATGGGATGACTTCTGAATCATTTAGGATATGTACTGGGAACTATTCTTGTCTTCACTGAGATGCAACAGAACTCCCTAATAAAGCTAAACTAATATCACAGTGCAGGAGAATTAATGGCCACATTATAATATATAAGTACTTGCCTTACGGCAATTCTGAATATGAAAACAATCATCTCTACAGAGTCTGTCATCTTAGGTTTCGCAAATCATTGTGATAATACTCCCACGATGGCGTCAACCTATGAATGTGTCATATTCTAGAAGCTTGCATACTAAAGCGGAGTGTTTTGCAGCATTGTAGATTTTTATAAAGTGATCTCTTTTAGATATTCATACTGACCAAAAACATAACAGATATTATCTTGACCTAGATCTGGCTGTTATAAAATTCTGTGTTCTAAAAATGATACGCATCTGTGAATGTATGTCTGATATGCATGTTTTGCTGTGTTCAGAACAGCTTTGTAGAATAAGAACATATTTTAAGTTTGGCATGAAAGGAAAAGGTCTCTTGTGCAGAAGGATATGAATAGCATCTCGTTCTGCATTCATGTAATTGTGCCTGACCTGAACGGTCGCGTCTTGAACCAACATGTCCAAAACACGAGGCATGCATACTAACTTGCGCTACACTTGATTAGAAGCAAATGCCATATGTTACCCATTCATAACATCAAACAAGATTTTCAACTGGTTATGGCGGACCGTATGTAAACATGACCTCTGCTAGAAGCAAGCAAAATTAAGGGGTACATGTATTTTAAAAGTCTGTAAGAATTTTTTATCAATATACTCATTTTGCATATTACTCTCTTTTACTAAAAAGTTTTTATTTCAAAGCACAGATGCTCAGATTTAAGTATTGTATCGTATGTGACATGCATGTCACAGTAATGTGTAAGGGTAATACTTGTCTACAGATTCATGTACTAATGTTTGTTTATAATATCAAATATAAGCAACTTTTACATATGTACAGCTTTAGAATCTTTTACATATAGTCTGTCCTGTCAACGAAATGCTGTTGGAACTGAATTACCAAAACATTTGTGAAGGTACAGCTACAGGTTCCACTGAATTCAGGTGTTTCAGAAACAACCCCAGAGCAGGACTCGTTTATCATTAATAAGGAGAAAACTTTGAAAATGTATTTCTAATGCCTAATTTATTTATAAGTCAATCAAAGATGGGATTTTGTAGCAAAAGTAAATTAATTTGGATTCTTTGTATGGTGCACTGTCAGGAATAAAGAAGGTACAAAGTTTTAACTTGAATCCGGGTACCCTAAAGTACAAAGGCTAAAGGGAATATCTTTGTACCTTATTTACGTTAATTATTCCTTTAGAAGGACTTTTTTTTTTTAATCTGAAACTGCTCGATATTTGTTGATTTGTTTTATTATTTTTTTTATTTATGGTAACTCTTGTATTTATTCACACCATGAAGATATGACTTGATGTATATTCCCGTAGATATGAGCGTGCTGAAATCGGACCTAAGCTAGTAGCTAACTATTACCCTGTAACAAAGTACATATTAGTACTTTACATGTGCATTTAGTACCGTGATAATAAGTGCTGAATTTTTATACTAGTCGGGATGGGAATCGAACGAATAAAGAGTTCCTCAATAAGGCAGACACATTGGCGCCTGAATAGTGGTTACTCCTACGCTGTGGTCGAAAATCAATTAAAACATATTAACTACACAAGAGTTTTGGCTAACAACCCTAAAGTTACAGATTGAAATTCGGAATGAGTACTGACGCTATGAAAATTAAGGGCCAATATCAGATAGAATACTATTCAGGAAAAAGTTAAAGTAAACAACTATCTTAGGCAAGAAAGCCCCAGAGGTTGTGGGTTGGCCGTGCGTGGGTGCACCTGTTAGTTACGTTTATTATCAGGAAAGTTAAAGACTTACATCAACGTCTCAAGGCACTGCTCTCGGAAAGGTCCATTTCTCCTAACTCCCCCCCCCCTGTTGACACAGGATGTGAGAGTTGGGAGAGAAGTTGCGGACGAGGCTCAAACACATCACTTTGAATGGGGCTATGGACTTTCAGTAAGTGAGAATAGTGTAAAAGTGTCAGCGTGAATCGAGAGCTCTACCTAACATCCGGTTGTATGGGAAGGTTGTATAAAAGAAGCCATTAGTCATTGTGACCCAGGCGGAATGTGGGAAGTGATTTTGTGGCCATGATGAGAGCAGGATGGAGCCTTTCAGGCAATATTTCGAAAGTGATATGAGTCAAAACACCATGCTACAGTCAAGTATGGCGAAGTGATACGATCATGCTGCTTTTTATTCGCAGGCAGGAATAGGCATTTTGTTAAAATCAAAGGAAGAATGGACAGTGCAAATGAGCTGCTTCCGTTTCCTGACAAAAAACAGAGCCCAAGAGAAACTGATTTTAGGAAACTATATGAACACAGAGGAGACCAAATTAACAGTGGAGGGGCTCAGATATGAAATGAAGAACAAATGTTCTGCCTGCTTTTACTGCCAAATTCTGAGTTTAATTTCGAGTGTGTCGCTGTTTGAAAATTGAGTTATTGATCTGTAAGTATTTCAATTCACCTGAAAAAACATGAGCCAAGCGAGACCAAAATAAACACCAAAATGTTGATTTAAATTAATTAATTTATTTTTTTTTTTTAAATTTATTTATTTTTTTTATTTTTTTTAAATACCGGCATGTACGATAACAGTATATGTTCAGTTTTTTTATATTTCATCTGTTCTGTGCCTGTGCCATTATTAGTGAGGAATTCATATGCAATGTTATGTCAGTATTGTAAATAAGGGTTCACTCATTTACTAGTTTGTGTCAAAATTGTCTTTGTGACAGTATTTGAAGATCATTTATGAGAAATGCTAGTAGAATCAACCTTTAAGTTGTATGATTTCAATTATTATGGATGAGTCCATGAAACCATTTGCACGCCTCTAAAATTATACACTTTGTAAATGCATTTTCGATGTGGATCCACATGTAGATTTTTTTATGCATCAGTGTCTATCCAAACATTAAAAGTGTTATGCTCTAAAACCACTCTTTCACCAAATTAATTTACGGTTATTGGCACATGAAATTTAGTAGTATTCATATGTTTAAATGAATTTATTTATCTAATTTAATCCCATGATCTGTTGGAGGGTAAAGACTTTCAGATCAAGAGGTTGATATGAGCAATTTCTGTTCATCCTAAACTAAGTGTACTGGAATGTAGAGCCTGATTTTAAAACATTTGGAGCAAAGGACCAACATGATTGTATTAATTATGGAAGGAGGGGGGACTGAAAATACTTATGATGTGTTGAAAAAAGGAAGCAATCAAACCGTAGGCTGGCTTATTTTTTTAGCAGACGCTCATTTGTTTCTGAAGGATGAGGTTGTATGCAGTGCGTGGAGGCTGGGAATGAAACTGTTGGTGCAGCATGTATGATTCATTATTAGCAAAGCAGAGTTTTGACCTGGAATTAAAGATTCATCTTGCTGCCTGATTGGAAGGATGTGCAAATATGAGCAGTTGATATCCTGACATTTACAGTTGTGGCGTTTATTTGTTTTTTTTTTTTTTTTTCTGGCGTTTGAGACAGCAGGACTCTGGAGGATGCGGGTGGAGGAAATATTGGTTTAAGCCAATGAGAAATTAAAATTATGGACGATAAGACTGACCTTCAGGAGGAGGCTTTTCAAGACCTTTAAAGAAGAAAAAAATGATGACAATATTTAAAAACGACAAATAAATTGGTACTCATTACTATAGTCAGGTCAGAAAAGTGCTCTTTCCTGTTTAATAATTTGATTGTAAACATTTATTTTTAAACATTCGAGCAGCAATATAGATTTGACATGGAATAATAAAAAACATTAAAGGGAATTGTAGACTGTACGCATCTCACAATTTGTAAAAAAAAAAAAAAAAAATCTTAGCATCTTGCCAAGTTTTTACAGTATGTCAGGTTTATAAAGTCAGATTTTATGGAGTTATATACTCTGATCGTGAGTTACTTTCTCAAAAATCTGAGTCTTTTTCTCAGATTTGCAATTTTGTTTATACAGTATCTCGACAATTCTGAGAAACAGAAAAAAAAACAGTGCAATAAAAAGATTTTAAGGTGCAATTTTACTTAGTTAGACTAGTATAAACCTTGGTACTCTCATTATTTACCAGTTTTAAAGATGAATGTGGGCTGTTATTTCTATGTATTGGTTTTCATCCAAAAATGTGAATACTTGCTAAGGCCCAAACCGGCATACTCATGACTGGCAAAAGATTAAATAACATACAAAAAAATTAATTCAAGAATTTTTGTAGATTTGTTTTAGAAACAGTCATTTTTACACATCTGTGTATGTGGACACACTTCTGTAGAATCCACCCAGCTACTCCTGTTGCTTATACTAACTTGCTTGATCATGCAATACCCGGAAATTGGAAACAACTGTTCCTCATATACTCCAATATGTGTTTGATATCTCATCCCCCCTCCTAAGTCCCAGCTCGCCACAGCCCCGGATGATAATTCATCAAACTATGTTCCTGCTGTTACTTCCATTTGCTATAATTAGCATGTCCTGACGTGACGTGTCGTTGAAGTCGATCTGACATCTCAGAGCCTTAATTTTGTTCTCTGAATCTTTCATACCCACATCTGATTAGGTCACCGACATGCTCTGACTCCCATTGGCTGGACTGTTGCATGGCTTCCGCCTCATTACCATAGATATCTTGAAGAGGATGAATGCATCCGCTCAGCCAAAGAGGTGACACCTGGTCCTGCAGGACAGTGACCTTGTGTCACTCACAGGGAAGGCCACAGTGCACCACAGACATCTATACAAGATGCGAAAAAAGCAACTTGCGGTCAGGGGTGTTTAGGTATCGCAAAGGAAGGTGGAGTAGGGAATTGGGAACTGAAAAGGACTGTATGTCATAAGCAAGGTGTAGGTCTGTGCCAGAGCATGGTTTATGTTGCAGAAGTTGGGTAGTTTCGGCACCCCCCAGCCGCAAAAGTGATGCAGAAGAAGTAATGGATCTGAGATTAGTTTAGCTTTGAGTGGCTGTTAGCACCAGTGATGTACGTAGAGCAATAATACTTAGCCACAACTAGTACACGATGTAAACAAAGCCCTTACACAGGACTTTTAAAACAAATTCACATTTCAGGCAGATGTTTGTTGGTCACAAAACACACCTTATATTTCTTTAGCGGTACAGACAACATTTAGTTATAGGGATCAATTGGCACATCACTACTTACACTAGCTGATTATTCGAATTGCTTAATAAACATATTAGCTGTTAGTAGGTGCTTATAAAGCACACATTCTGCATAGAACAGATTCTAAAATCCTGATTACTACCCAATCACCTAAACTTAAACAACTACCCCAACTAATTAATACGCAGCAACATGAGTGTTTTTTATGAGAAGTATTAATAACTAAACATGATAAAGTTGGATTTGAATGGCGAGGAAATGGACCTTAAAATATAGTAATCCATTTTTTTCCAGTTCTTGCTTCTCTAGGTAAATCAGAACCCGATGGACCTTGGTGTTGCTCAGTACCTTGGTCTGCTTTTTTGAGCTTCAGGCAAAACTTAAATTAGCAGTTTTCAGGCAATTTATGGCCAGAATGTGTCTAAAACGACAGACCGTTTTTTTAGTGTAATGATGATTGCTCGTGAAGGTGTAGGTGAGGTGTTCTTCATGATGATGGGCAAAGAATTCCATTATTATGCTAAGAGACTTTCATGTTGTTTTGTTTGCGGCCATGTAGTAGAAATGCTCCTGTCAGAAAGATCTCATATGTACCAACTTTTTAAAAGTTGTTTATTTTCCAAACAGTATACAGTTTCATTATGAATGAGTGCTTCAGAGTTGCATTGCTAACAAGTTATGTGAACCTTCCCAACAGTTCTTGTTGAAACTCAGGCAATAACCAAAAGAAAGAATATTGCATCCTCGACCTGCTCTGGTGGATTTTATAGACTGTATATACCATGTATTTGATATGTATGCACCAAATAAGAGTTTGTATATAACTCACAGCGGCAGGACTCATAGCTTGGAAATAAACAGAAAGGCATGCTGCCAATTTCATAATTTTTTTAATGCTTGTTTTAGGATTTGAAACAGCGGACCCATGGCTAGCCGACTTTTATCTTCCCACCGTATCTAATTAATGTAATAATAGAGCGCGGCGAAGACGAGCGTGGGTCGCACGCACATATAGTAATAGTAAAATAAATTAAATATTGCTCTCGTCACTTTGAAGTATGCATCATTTTGGCTGAAAACATCAGGTTGTGACCAAAGAGCCAACTGAATTGAGTTTACTCAGAGGAACACCCATAGAGTAGTGGTGCTGGTTTGTACAAACACAGTAGGGTTTATAATGTTGTGGTTAGCAATACATGGGGTTGTGTTGATCTGTTTGAGGGTTTGTAAAACTGCCAGATTTTATTTTTTTTCTCTATACTTCATTTGGGAGGACTGGTTGAAAGCAGGATAGCAAATCTGTTCTGTATATCTCTAGCAGTGCCTATAAAACAAATTTCAGGAGTTGTTTTTATACGTCTCTTTTAGGTCATATATTTTAAAGGTGATAAAAAAAAAAAAACATTGTAAGAAGAAACACAAACTGCTGTGTTCCTCTGTGCTAATATGACAGGGATTTTTAGAAGGAAAATTGACAGGATGTTGTGATGAATCGTTATGCTAAATTATTACTGTAATTTGTCACTTTATATATGTGTACCCGTGTTGGTTCTGTAGACTTTGTCTGAAAGCTGTACCATACACCCAATATGTCAAGCCTGTCTCGGCTGTAATGTTTCCATGGATATTCTTCTATCATATTTTTCTTTATCACAAAAATGAGGCGTATTACTATATGGTTCTTGAAGCATGATGGAGTCACATGCATATGGACAAACCACATACATTTACGTTACATTGTAGTCATTTTGCAGCGCTTTGTTTCAAAAGCAACTTACAATGGGGAGAATACATAAAGCAATTTTAAAAGAGCCAAAAAGAACACAGGAATTGCTCATGCATACCAAGTTTAGGGATTTGTTCAAAAAGTACACGCTAGAAAGAGAAGGAAGAAATCCAGATTCTTTACATTTATTGAATGAAGTCAAAGAATTTAGGAAGTAGTGTTGAAAGATATGCGTTTCAGCTGCACTGAAAATGGTCAGGGATTCAGCTCGGAAAGGTTGGACAGATCATTTCCACCAGCGGAATGGTGAATGAACAAGAATGTTCTGGAAAGTAATTGTGAGCTTCTATGTGATGGTACCATGAGGGCGTAACTCACTAGCAGATTCTCAGGGACTTCGGATGGGGATGTAGATTTAATAGGAGTTGAAGTATAGGCAGGTGCTGAGCTGTAGCTCTTCGGTAGGCATGCATCAATGTCTTGAACTTATGCAACCGCCAACCGGTGAAGTCCTAGCCAGTTAAGCGAGATGCACGAGGAGGTGTAACATGGGCTTCTGTTTCTGAATCATTGTGTAGAGGTTGGATTGTGCTTGATGGACGTCCCGCAAGAAGAGCATTGCAGTAGTCCAGTCTTTAGAAATGAACGGGCTGGACAGAGAAGTTGTGCAGCATGCTCCTGTTAGAAGGGCCTGACATTCTGATGGTATGCAATGCCCCCCTGACAGATACGAGCAGTCTTTGCAATGTGGCTTTGAACGTCAGCTGGTCACCAAGATCTACACCAAGATTTTCTGACCAAAGTTAGTGTATTCCTTGTAGACGAACCCTAGCAGGCTGATGACAGTATCCCGGAACGCCCCGAAGCTCAGCTTTTGCCAGGTTGAGCGGTAGGTGCTTCTTTCCTCATTGCGAGCATGTCTGCCAGGGCAGCCTGAGATCCGTTGTAAGCTACCCATGTCATTGGTTGAAATGAGAGTAGAGTGGTGTCACCAGCATAGCAATGGTTGGAGGACGCCATGTGCCTGTATGAGGGATCCATGATGAAGTGTATATGGAGAAGAGGAGGGGCAAAGAATTGATCCCTGAGGAAACCCCAGTGACCGTAATGTGCTTGGATCCCGGCCCTCCCCAGGCCACCCTAAACAGACCTACCAGTGAGATAGGATTCAACACCAATGAAGTGGAATCCCTGTGATTTCAGTGATGAGAAGGGCCAGACAGGGCGGATTGATGATTGACAGTGTCAAAATCATCAGATAGGTCCAGATCTAGCTGCAGATAGATCCAGCAGAATAAGAACTGATGATTTATAATCAGCTTTTTCAATCCGACGGCTTCTGTGACTGACAGAACCAGTTCCCAGTTGAATGGCAACTCCTAAACCTGACTGGTTAGCATCCAGTTTGTTTGTTCTGTAAAGAAAAAAATAAAACCTGGTGAAAACAACCGTTCGAGGGTTTTCGTTATGAATGGGAAAGGGGGAGAGACAGGTCTGTAGCTATTTGTAAGTGAAGTGTTTAATGTAGGTTTTTGAGCAGTTGGGTTACCCGAGCCTGCTTTTAATGCAGCGGGAATGTGTCTGTGGGGGAATTTTTAGATTGTGGGTGTAGGTGGAGTGTAGGGGAGATTGCTTGGAGAAGGTGGGGGTTGGGGCTAGGGGCATGTTTTTAAAATGGGAGAGGAAATTCGATACTTGCCTCAGGGGGACGCGGTGGTTTGGTTTGAGGCCTGGTGTGTGAGGCGAGAATTGACCACTGATTGTTCTAGTTTTGTCTGGAAGAAGTGGCAAATCATCAGCTGTACAGAAGTGGTGGAGGGGGACAAAGGAGAGAATTAAATTTCAAGAGATTACGTGGTCCGGAGCACTGTTGGATCTTGTTGTGGAAATATGAAGATTTTGGGAGTATGGAGAAAAATGAAAGCAAAGACTGATACATACTCAGGTCTGACGGATCTTTTGATTTGTGCCATTTTCTCTCTTCTGCCATGAGTTTGGTCCAGTGCTCACGAAGAATATCGGATAAAAACCCCGGGGTTAGAAGGGCAGCCCATGTTGGCCGAAGGAGAGAGGGGAAATATCGTCTAGACAAGAGGTTAAAATAGAGCATAAAGTGTCAGTTGCTGCATTCACATCCAGAGATGAGAATGGGAAAGGGGAGGGAGAGAGGACATATACAGTGAAGAAACCTTTTGGAAGAGAAATAGTAGAAAGACTTTTTTCCTAATAATTTCGCCCCTATCTATCTATCTGTTTTTTTTTGTATTTTTATTGGGGTCTTTCCCTTAAAATTACAGTAAATTGGGGCAGGGGTTGTCCAGTTTTTATAAAAAAACATGAGATTTATATGACTGTTATTTACTGGAAATCAAACAATCATATCTTTGAAAGTTTTTTCCCCCCTTCGTAGAACAATTTCATCAAATATTTTTCCAGGAAAGGCTCATCCAGTTCACATAACCATAATAATAATAACTCATTTGTGAATCAATTCACTGGATTCAATGTCTACTGTATAGTGGTTTCCTCAAATAAACCTATCATTTGCTACAGAAGAATATCACAGAAGTCATATGGACTATATTTATAGGTTGTTTATTGTATTTACATGTAAAAGAGCAAACAGCACAGTATTCATTTCTCCTTATGTGATTTACAGTGAAAAGAAAGTCCCCACTGGTTTGATGCCATGATGGTGAGCAAATGATAGAATTTTATTTAGAGGAAACCATTCTTCTAACTCACTTCTTTATCAGACAACACTAGAATAGCCTCTTTTTTGTTATCTGTGACATGGTGAACGCACCACTTATAATTATTTTTTCTTAATACAGTTTGAAAGTGAAGCACTCCTGTCATTCCTCATGCATGGGGAGCGTTTGAGATCTCAAGGGCTTGATCACAGATCGTTCCTCATCACTAAAATTGCTCGTAGTTCCATTCTAATAAATTTCTTGGGTTTTCCTGCAATCATTTTGATTATCCTTTGTACTTTTACTCGTATACACACGTCAATGTCATGAGATGGGTGAAAATGGTGGGGTCTCCTCTGGAGCATAATCACATTTGAGCTTCAATGTTTTTTACACTTTGTCGAGCACTAATTTAGATTATGGTTTTAAGAGGGGCTGCAGGCGATCTGCAGGCGATGCAATGACAGGCTGTCAACAGCAGAGTAGTGATGCTCCAAAAGAAGACAAAAACCCCGTGAAAACTCTGAGACGGGGTGCAAAAATTTTTGTTGAGCCGACATCGAGAAAGTTTTCCCCGGGGGGGGATGGTGAGCGTTAGAGGCCTAGCGAATGCATAAGTGCTTTTACATCTGTCATGGGGAGCTGGACATTTTGAAGGGGAGGGAAAATTTCCCCCCTTTCAAAAAAAAAGTTATAGGGCAGAGGCAATTCCGGCGTTGAAAGCTTCACCCTGTTCAATATGAATTTATTAAAACCCCCCTTGTTTTTTTAGCCAGATAAATACTGCCTTGATTAAATCATTAATTTTGATTTAAACATTTGGTTTTTTTTGTACTTTTAGTAATATATAATTCAAAAAATGTAGTTTGAAGATTTTTTGTTTTAAATCAGAACTTGGGGGTTTCAAGTTCCATTTTTGACTGGTGGGGGGATCAAAACCACAAAACTGCTCACGGGGATGCGGACTAAGCTCTTCCACGTTGTAGTAAACTCGCAGGGTTTGCTTTGTCTCCTTTTCAACCCTCCAACCGGGGCAACATCGCATTTCTCCCCCTTTCATTTTTTTTTCCCCTCTCTGTCTCTTTCTGTAGCTTCTCCTCTCTCCCAAAAACATTTATGGCCCGGTCCATTCAATTCAGCTACCCCCATTCTGGTCACAACCCCTCCTCCTGTGTGGATCGCCTCTTTGACGAATACTCCTTTCCAAAAAAAAAAAAAATACATAAAAAAAATAAAAAAAAAATAGAGTTAGAGGGCAGAGGGAAAAAAACAGGTCTCTTTCACTCTCTGATCTGCAGCTTCGGTTCCCACTCAACTGCTCTTCATATACTGGCTTTTTTGGGCAAAACTGACAAGGAATCTCCTTTCTTTTAAGAGCAGCCTTTCATACTGTTGGAATGTGCATTCTCGAATCTGGTTGCCTAGTAACGATAAAATGTGGGGAGATGGAAAAAAGTCAGTCTTCTAATAACCTTTGTATTGGCTTTGCATTTGAACGTCTGAGTTTGTGTATGTTAGGTAAATTTTGGTTTGTTTATTGCCATTTTTCCATCTGTTCACTTAGTCTTTATTTGATCTTTTACTATAGAATGCATTCATTTATGTGTTTTTTCGCCCTTTAAGTATGTTTAAATGGTTCTGTACGAATGTACTAGCATAAGAAAACTAAATTTGTGTCATATCTTATTGACTTATTTTCCTTTTTTTAAAGCGGGTTTTTTTAAAAACACAATAAATGACTCAGAAAAGCAAAATTTGAGCATAAAAGTACAAAACATTCAAATAGACTGGAGATGAATTATTTTTACTAAAGGTTCAGAAGACATAATTTTTTAGTGTTTTTAAAATGGTCAATATTGGGGGAAAAATTAGTGGTTGATATGATAGGGTTTTTCACTGCAAAAATAATGGGCCCCAGTATTTTATATAATATATTTTACTTTTGCAAAATTTTTTGAAAACAGTACATGAAGCAAACAAACATTTTTTCATAATATTTAATAAAAATTTTGTAGATAAAATATTCATCTAAATAGAAGCTGCCTTATTTTTTCAATTTTACACACATGGCAACAAAAACTTGTTAATTAGCCAAAAGAACCAAAATCTGATGATTTTAATAATATAAAAGGTATGTAACGAAGATCTGCCTCCAAAAATTTTCATATAAACATTTGTACCTAACCTTTTTCCAAATGCAAGAGCATTATTCAGTTCCATTTTGAAGGACTTTTAAAAAAAGAGTCAAAATCATTTCCGGAATGTTAAAATCACATGTTTTAAAATTTAAAAGCATGAAGATGTTTCAACATTCAAAACTATTTTTAATCTTTATTTTGAACAGTGCTATTTTTTTCCACTTAAATCCTTATAAATTATTGCTTATTATAATGGCATTCTTACTTAAGTGTCCCGATACATTTTTGGCCCCCTTTAATAGTCCCTCGTTTGTTTGTACTAGGTATGCATCTTGCTTTTAGTTAAAAAAACCCAATGTAATATCACAGCTACAAGCTTTGGGGCACAGAGTAAAAAAATTGTATATTATGAACACTAAAACCAAGCACATGGAACTGAAAATGGAATTAGAAAAAAGTATACCAGATTTCTGGGATGCTCATAAGGACCCATTTTGCTCTTTTTTCCCATTTGAACTTTAATTTAGATTTAAAGGATAACAGATGCGACGATCCTTGCTCCCACTGCTTTTAATCATTCAAACCACTAAAACCGGGATGGAAATGGGAGAGAGAGAACTGGGCAACAGGGACTTTTTAAACCCCTGAAGAGAAGAGGGAAAAAAAAAAAGAGCAGAAAAGAGAGAGTGAGACAGAAACAGTTTAAGGAGGGGAAAGAAACAGAAACTTTGATTGATACATCTTCAGTTCCCTAAGGAAATGTTTAATGTCTCTTGTGTGTGTGTTGATGAGAAGGAAAGCTGTTCTGGGTGTTTGTGGCTGTATAAAGGGGGGTGGTTGACATGTTCATAGAGTTTGTGTTTTTCGTAAGGTTTTTACTGTCTCTTTCCAAGCGTGGCTGTGGAAAACAAAGGGGGGGCAGTCATTTTAAAATCTGAGAGGGTCCCAAAATCGTGCAAGATGAATTATTAATAAGATATATGATGAATATTTCCTCAGTGAGATGCCTGGGGTCCGCAGAAATGCTGACCGTGCCGACTTGAAATGAAAGTATGAGATTTTGAATTTAACTTGAATTAAATGCCATGTGAGTGTGTCATGGCTCATTAGTTGG
>NC_056609.1:7531099-7547665 GCF_018340385.1 Cyprinus carpio
ACTATCACTATTAAACAATCTGGAAAACATTCTGATGCGGGTATGTACTGGGTGTAGCGGGAAACATAGATGGGAAGATCATTCGCCTCACAATCACGCTCTGTTTCTCTCACTGTGAAGGGTTGAGTTTAATATCCATCATCTTGCCTAGACTCTCTATACTTACACATGAGAATAAGATTCAGTTGTGTGGAAATGAATCGATAAGTCTCCTGAAGGTCTCAGGAATTAACATATAAAAAACTGTTTAAATTTAAAGAGAGCAAAATAATAACACACTTGGTCAGAGTAAGTGGTCATGATTGTTTCAGAACTCACATTAAACCTGCAGTGAATCAGGACGAGGAGAGGACATCTCTCTCCTCTCACATACTCTCCTCGTGAACATCAGTGTCACACAGCGAGTGTAAGAGTGTTAATCTAGAAACTCACTCAAAACAGAAACACAAGATCATCATCATCATGTCAGTATCATGAATAGCAACAGTGTGTATCGTTTATAGATTAAACAAACGTTTATATAGATTTAATTTAGCATCAAATATGGTCAGTGGCGGAGCCTGACATCTGATCGGGTGCCACCCCTATAATTACTATGCTACTATTTAATTTTTCTTTCTTTAATCGTACTGAAAGAAGCATTTATTTTAGCCGCAAAATCAAGGATTGAATGGACGCATCTGGTCTAGTGTTTTCAAGTGTTCGATTCATCGCGTCTCTTTCCAGCCTCTCGTGTACGCGCTCTCGCGACACACGTTCATTTTCTTACTCATCGCGAAAAAACATGCGGAGCAGCGTGAGGACACAGACACCCACCAACGAGCTGACGGACGGAACGACACAGCAGGACCACTAAGTCTCAGCATTCAAAATCTTCATTCAAATTTTATTAAGAATTTTCAAACGATAAATATAGTTTTGGAGGTTTTTTAGTAGCGAGACCAGGCGGATCATGCGCGCTCCCGCTTTGCCTCAAGTTCAAGCAAAGCAGGAGTGCATTCTTATTAGCATTCAGTAAACACTGAAGGAACATCCGATCCATGCTGAAAGATACACTACAACTTACTGAATGTATAGTGTATCATGTAATCACTCAACGAGAGTCTCAACCGCGGAAAGACAGCAGCTAGAAGATATTAAAAAAAAAAAAAAAAAATCCACTCACTAGTGTCCATAAACTATCGAGAAAAATGTAATGCAAAAAAGTAACAAAAATAACATTTTTATATTTACTCATAATTGATTTTTCCTGCAATTTCAAAACTAAATTTTAGCATCATTACTCAATCACATGATCCTTCAGAAATCATGCTAATTATTAGATTTGCTACTCAAAAAAAGTAATTATTATTATGTTTGAAAACAGCTTCTGAGTTTAGAATTGGTTTCAGGTTTCTTTGATGAATAGCAAGTTCAGAAGTGCAGCATTTTATCTGAAATAGAAATCTTTTGTAACATTATAAATGTCTTTATCACAACTTTTGACTCAATTTTAAACATCTTTGTTAAAATAAAAAGTACTTAATTCATATAATTCCCGTTTTTATGCCAGGTTGGAGTATACACTGATTTACTGTCATGGACCCCCTGAATTAGCCTTGACCACCCCCTGACCACCCCGTGTATACCAAACTCTAGCTCCGCCACTGGTAGAGAATAAGTGTTTATACCCAAACTATAAACTTTTATCCCAGTACTTATGTTAATTAAATGTCTTTAACACAGAAATACTTATGTGTGGTTGAAAAGGGGAAGTCAGTAAGAATTTTAAACTAATATAACTTAAAAACATTCAAGCAAGTAGCAAATAATAAAGCGGAGACAGAAAAACATATTACAAACAACAAACAAAGAGTGCTTTCAGTATTTAAGATTATCTGCTGAACGTCTTCCATTCAAGAACTTGTGAATGATTTTCAGAGTGAAGGACACAAATAATCAGTGAAGAACTCAGAGCTCAACAATAAACCATGAGAAAACATGTTCAACTTCATGCTTCAAACATGCTTCAATATGGACTTACAAATAGCTATGTAATTATTATTTGTCCCATTTTTATCTAAACAATTTACATTTTCAAAACTTTTTTAAAATGCCAAATTGTTATGGACATATGATTATTTATTAGGTATATATTATGATTTAATATCAATAATAAATTAATGAATAGGGCCATAACATTAATTATAATATATTCATTTACCTTTCTAATCATCATCTACAAATATAATAATTATGTCTACCAAGCTTGATAATGTATGGAATATAATAATGTTAATAAAAACAAATAGGCCTATATAGCTTCAGAAGCACGGATGTGTCTGTCACTTTAATGATATGGGTTCACACAAAAATGAAAGTAGTCATAACTTTACCCAGGCTGTTCTAAAACCTGCATAAAACTTCTTTCTTCTGTTGATCATAAAAGAAAATACTTTGAAGAAGTGTGTCTCAACTAAACAGCTTGATGGTCGTAACTTCCATAGTAAGGTAAAAAACAAAACATCAGGAGTCATTGGAGACCAGAAACTGTCTGGTTACCCACATTATTTAAAGTATCTCTTTTATGTTCAAAACAGAAGAAAACATATTTATAACAGGGTTTAGAACAACTTGTGGGTGTGTAAACGAGGACACAATTTACATTTTTGGGTGCAACTGTCCCTTTAAGTCAGACAGTCCACCACCGTGGTGAACAGCTGAAAATGTCTCTCTGCTTTCATCATTAGTTACTGAACAGACACATTGATAACTATTCACCGTTCAGCGTACATTTGGGAGAGTCTTGTGTTCCGAGGGCAGATGTGAGCTCCTAGATGGTTTTAATCCGCGCAGGTTTGTTTACCGCGTGCTGCGCTTGTGTGAAAGGGCTTTAATGGCGCGCGTTCTGGAGACTCCGTCGCTATGGAAACAGACGCCAAAATCACGCGCAAATGGGCTTATCTAATAGCCTACTTATTAAATTTGTTTCATTATAATTGTTATTAGTATTATAATCTTATTATATAACTTATAGTGCAAAATACTTATTTGTTTATTCAAACATGTGTTGGCCTTTGTAAAATACGGGACGATTCCTTATTTTAAGGTACGTGTGACAGCCCTAATATTATTAACTGGCTGTGTTTACATTTAATTTTGCATCATAAAAACATTTTGAGACTGCAAGTCCATTAAACCACTTACACTGAGTCGCGCACAGCCGCATGCACGAGCAGTGTCACAAACAAAGCGCGCGTCAGCATTTGAAATTGAAAGCAGCCTTCTGTTAGTGAGGTTCATATTTTAAATATATAAGACCACTGGTTAGAAACTAAGCTCAGAGTCGATTCTGAAATTCTCAGAGAGAGAAAATCGCGATGCATCGATTTTTTTTTCTTCCTCCCTACTTTCTTTGGGAACAACATGTTGTGTCATAACATCACAATACAAAAATGTGACAGTATATCGTCTGTAGTTCAACCAAAATAAAAGTTTAGACAGATTTAATTTAGCATGGAATATGGTAATGGCACATATGCAGTGTTGGGCAAGCTACTTGGAAAATGTAGTAAGCTAAGCTAACAGCTACTCTTCATTAAATGAAGCTTCACTACACTAAAGCTACAGCCCTGTGAAATGTAGCAAGCTAAGCTACAACAACACGGCAAAAGGTAGTTTACTACATCTAAGCTATTTTTTTTTTTTTTATTTATATTGAACCAACTACATCTATACCCAAGTCAATGCTCTCTCAGTGATCAATACAAGCAGATAGACAGGCATAATAGTTCAGTTTAGTTGTTTATTCAACAGCTGTTCCAAAATCAATTTGGCAACAAAAATCAGTCTTAACCATCTTCAAAAATCAAGAAATAAAAGACTTGCACTCTAAAAAACTATTTATTTACTAACTGCTTGTTTTCTTCAAAAAAAAAAAAAAAAAAAAAACTAACACTTGCTTCTCTAATCTTTTTGTATTCTGTCTTTGTTTTCTTTTTATTTATTATACAATTAACAAAAGCAAAAAAGGCCTCTAAAAAAAAAAAAACTTGCTACATGTACTGCGTTAGGGTAACTGAGACTTTTATAGCACTTATATATCATTGCTCTTTTGTTGATTTTGATTTCTTCCATTGTGCTTATTTGTAAGTTGCTTTGGATAAAAGTGTCTGCTAAATGACTGAATGTAAATGGGAACCCTTCACAATAAGGTTCATTAGTTAACTAGTGTAGGTAACACGAACTAAGAATGAACAATACTTTCAACATTTACTAATGCATTATTAAAAATCAAGCTGTGTTTGTTGTCATTAATTAATGCACTGTGAACTAACATGAAACTACAAATGAACGACTGTATTTTCATTAACAAAGATGAATAAATACTGTAATAAATGTATTGTTCATTGACTGTATTTTCATTAACAAAGATGAATAAATACTGTAATAAATGTATTGTTCATTGTACGTTCATGTTAGTTACATTAGCTAACATTAATTAAATCTTACTGTACTGTATTAGTGTTACCATACAGATGTATAGGCCTACCAATAACTTAGGCTACGTTTATTTGCATCGTTGCATGTGTCATTCATTATATTATTAACGTTTCACCAAAATCAAGTTTATGTTTTTGAATGTTTCGAATGTTTTCCCCCGTCATTAACGCCACATTCGAAGGCAGTACGGGCATCTACGGGCATCATGAACTTGCAGGTTGTACAGTTTTCTGTCGCTATGTGTCGCTATGTCGCTGAATTTAAATTTGAATCTCGAAGACCGGAGGGGGAGAAGTCGTCGCCCGGGGCCTGGCTCGCGTCCTCCGCTGCGGATGCACCCAGGGTCCGTGGTGTCCCGGCGCCGGAGTGAAGGACATCTGGGCAGATCGCGTCCTGGGTGCACCGGGCCTGTGCAGAGAAACACACAGGGGGTGGAGGTGGTGGGGACTGTTAGCAGCGCGCTGTATACTTACCCTGGACTTGTGAGCGTCAGCCCGGTAGGTTTCCATCGTGGCTCTCCGCTCTCTCAGCTGGGCCTGCCTCTGCTCCAGGACCCGAATCTGCTTCTCCACGGCCTCCAGCTCGAGCTGCACCGCAATGCCGCGCGAACGTGTCGTACTGCCTCCACAGGTAGGACAAACATTAGCATTTAAAGGAGGAACAGTGAGTAAAGCAATTGTAATGTGTGTGAATAGAGTATTAGCGATGCCAGCGGGTTTAGGGACAACCACTCTGGTCATGCTAATGGGCTATAAGCTACTAGCGCGACTCGGGAAAATAAAAATTAAAAATAGTGATAACAAGGCGCTCTGCTGTGGTTTATGTTGGTGAGAATACGCTAGAGGATCTATTCACACGGTATCGCAACGAAAATGATGGTGTCTAAAATAGATTTCAACAATTAAAATAATAGATGATAGCGAAAGAAAGTGACGGAGCTCAAACTAGAGGTCAACATAGAAACCTTAGTCAGGGATGGTAGCTTAATGGAGACGGAGTAGTTCTGATGATTGAAAACGGTTGTTGAACGTGTGTGATTGATAAGAGACGGAATTCGACACGCACGACTGAGAGCAGGATATTTCTCAGTGGGACGTGTCAAGTGTTGACAACGTTTGTGGTAATTATGAGATGTTGATCAAAACAATTTTCTCTCACATGTGTAGGATACAGCGTCTTTCTGACATGATGTTAACCTATATATAAACTTTTGTTTACTGTGTCTGGGGGCAGGCAAGGTGGTAGGGACCTAAAAATGGGGTGCGGGACCTTATGCAAAATGTGTTACTTCATGACGTGAGCCGTTAACAGAATAAGATTCAAATTACTGACGACTCTTTTCGGCAAATTGCGAGGTTTTACTCTTTTTTTTTGAAGGACAATAACTTTATCCATTCGTGGACCTGTCAGCTTCATAACCAAACACCGCCAACACCAGTTAGCAGATAGTTTTGTTCAACCTACACAGCCCGACACCACCTATAGCGCATAACATTGTCAAGCACACCCCACCCCAAAAACCCAGGGAATAGTCGAAAGGCACAACGGAGCACTTTAAGTTTTTTCTCATTACGAAAGTTTTGGACCCCTTCCAACAACCGTGCCGGATCACGGATATTGCGATACTGTTTCACCTCACTACCCCCCTTTTAAAGCCCCAAGGTTTTTAAACAAAACTGTCACGGGAGGTCGCCCGCCCGCCCGGGCCGTGGCTCTAGCTGCCGGGGGTTTCTTCCCGTCCCTCTCTCACCCCAACTATGGGGCACCCTGGCCCCCCCCCGCCCCCGAACCCCCCGCCCCCCCTGCACCCTTCCCTTCCCCACCCTCCCCCCCACCACCCCCCCTGAACCCCACCCTCCCCACCACACCCCCACCCACGTGCCCCCCAGCACCCTCCTCCCACCTGGACCACACACACAACCACCTCCCGGCCCAGGACCCGCCCCACCAACAACCCCCGCCCCCCCCCGCACCACAGCGCGAGAACCGATTAATTACCTGGACAAATAACAAAGGTAAACTGTGACACTAAACAAAGCAAAACAAGGCACGAAACCACACACGGAACACCAGAACAAAAAGGAACCTGAAACTAACAAATTAAGCAACCAGTTTTTTTTTTCTTTTTCAAAAATAGATAGTGTTGAGTCACTTTATGTTTTTGTGTCTTTCTTCACCGATTTTAACAAGAATCTACACTGACTGTGACTCCAAAACAGTTCCTGGATTTCACTGGAAGAGAGGGATAGGAACCCACCCCCCCCACACCCCACCCACCCCCTTCTAGTGTGTGATTGAGTCTTACAGAGGACTGGAGATATGCGTTGGGAATAAAGGCAAGTGGGAAGTTGCAGACGTCTGAGCGTTAACACTGTAAACAGAGACCACCTCCTCACTATCCAGAGGAGTTACAGGGTCTGATAAGGAACAGGTTCTGGTGTACGCGGCACCGGAGAGATTAAAATGACCAAACTCATCACAATCAAGCTCTGTTTCTCCCTCGACTGTGAAGGGTGAGTTCACTAACATTTGTCCTCATAACCTCACCTCTAACTGTGCCGGTTTCTTTACAGATCCGCTCGAGAGATTCTCAGATGTTCCATTCACCACTGCGATTAAATCCCCTTGTCTTTTCTTTTGCGTGTTTCCTTCTGTTTCTACTCCTTTCCTATTTCTTTCCTGATGTTTCCTCCTATTTTAACCTTCCCTCCTGGGTTGTTCCCCCCCCTCACCCACACCCCCCCAACCCCCTCCGCTCTCTCCCCACACCACGTGTTCCCCCCGCCACCCTTTGTCTTCCCTCCGCTCGGCACCCCCAACCAAACCACCGCCACACCCACAACCCCCCGCACCCACCTCCCCCCCAATTGCAGGAATCTCACCATGTTATTTTAAAGTCCCTTGAACAGTCATCCCCAGAACCCAGGACCCCACCGGTCATCTACACACAACCCACACCACATATCATGGTTCTATAATTCCTGATTAAAAAACAAGAGAGACAACGATTAAAGGCGTACTGTCTGGACAGACCTGGGCCACGTATTCATGAAAACACGCTCCTAGATAAGTGCCATTACAATTACACCCCCACCCCACACCGATCACACCCGCCACTCCCAACAAACCTACCCCCCCTCCTGACACAACAACCACCACATCCCCACCCCCACCCCCCACCCTACCCCCCACCCAAAGTCACACTTCACCCACACAGCCACCACCCCCCACCTCCCACCCATACCAACACATACCCATCCCCCGATACCAACACCCCCCCACCCACCACGCCGCCCAACACACCACCCACAACGCGGACCCCCACCCCCTCCAGGAAGTCGGGAAGCAGACTTTTTACGAGGCTTCTACGCGTTTTCTTTGGCAGAGGAGAAAATGTACTGAAAGACGGACAGGGTGAATGAAGTGTTGCAGGACAAACAACATACTATCTATCTATTATCTATCCTTTCTATCGATCTATCTAAGTATCTATCTATCTATCTAAGTGGTGTGTGTGTCTGTGTGAGTTCAGCGCTTAAAAAAATTATCAGACCACCCACACAATGTACGGTTTTAGCCACAGCAAGTAAAAATCTTATATATTTATATATTTCAGTAATGGTTAATGCCACCAGTATGTGTAAGACTCTTTAGTCCACAGTAGTGTTTAATGTTACAATGTAATTATTGTTGGCAGTTAATGGATTCAAAGATAGATCACACACAATGTTTCAATCAAAAGCAAGTCTTTGGGAAAAAACTAGAAAACTCCAACAGATTTTTTTTTTTTTTGGAAATCAGTAACAACAGAGAGTCTGCCCCCAAAAAGTACATCAAAACAATGCCAACCCCCAAAAACACCAAGTGTTATCAAGACCAAAGGAAAGTGATGTTTTTTTTTTTTTTTTTCATCTTCTTCATCTTTTTATGTATGAATAAAGATATTTAGTTGTGTGTGGTAGACAATGTTTGTTTATTTATTATTTTATGTATTTCTCACACTTATGACAGTAAGCGGTCTAATACAATTTGTTAAGCACCGTGTAGGAACAACAAACTAAAAAAAAGTAATACAGTGTGTGTGTGTGTGTGTGTGAGAGAGAGAGAAAAGAGAGAGAGATTAAGGTAAAAAATACGAAGAAGAAAATAGACCCTATTTTTAAAGTGCTCTTTTTTTTCTTCTTGGGGAAAACCAATCACAGCCTTCAGAAATATGTGTCAAGCAACGGGCTCAGCCCCGCTCTTCACTAAGATGAACGGTTTTTTCTTTTCCTCAATCAGAGTTGATCTCAGATTGGTCCTGGAAATCACTCTTTAAACTAAGATACCTTGAGTTTCCTCGAGCTCTCTAGAGAGGTTTCTATTAGGAGTCGACGTATGACTCACTGCTGCGGTATTCTTAAATCTGGAGAATAAGCGTTGGGCAATTATGTAAACTAAGCATTTTGACTGTCCTCGTTCATTTAGGTATGTCGGGTTACACTGTTTGGCTCCCTCGACGTGTTCAAAAGAAAACACGACCCCCCCCGCTGAAATGCTCGTGCAACTTTTGGTTAGAGGACGTGTTCAGGAAACACATCAATGCAAATTAATTAGTGTTCAATAAATACGGGTAGTTGTGATTACGCCCTTTATTTAGAATTTTTAAGGGGATTCTTATGACTCTACTTATTCTCATATCATTTATTACAATTTTTTGTGCTTTCCCCCGTTTTTCCATAGGAATTAATCAAGTGATTTATCTTAATTTGACATTAGCCTACTTTTCAATAAATACAATTTTTTACATTAAAACACTGAAAACATTTCTGGTGGAGTAAAAAAAAAACCTGAGCACTAACCTTGTAACTTTATATCTCCCCACACACATACTGTATACAGAAGCTTTTGGATTACTTTTTTTTTAACCTAATTTCTGCATTTTATTAGGTTTTGCTTTTAGATATATTTTCAGACATTCTAAAAGACTACTTTTTGTCAAGGTTTTTAGATATTTTTTGTTAGATAAATGTCAGGGGTCCATCCAAGTGCGTTCCCCAGCCTATTGTTTGTCTTGTCTGTCCGACAACGGATCCCCACGCCGTTGCTCCCCCCCCCCCCCCCCAATATATGGTGAAACATTTTTGCACCGCCGTCACCACTGGGGGGCCCCCCCCCAAAAGACCAGTATGCTGTCATCCATCTTCACATATTATCAGTCTTTGCGCTATTGCAGTCCTTTACTATGTTATTTGACCGTTGCTTGATGTGTGGTGGTGAGAGGAGGGATTCCGCTTGTGTTTTGTTTTGTTTATGCTTTTTAAGCTCTTTCAACGAATTTGCTCATGTTGCAGTGTCTCTCGAGTCCCTCGTTAATTATCTGTGTGTGCGTGTGTGTGTGTGTGTGTGTGTGTGTGTGTGTGTGTGTGTGTGTGTGAGTGTGTGTGATAGTGTGTAGCTGTGTAGTGTCTATTTGCACTCTTTATATTTGAGAGCGGTCACCCCTTGATTGCTGTGACAGCCTTTCGGTGCACAGTGGTTGATTTTCTGTAGTTTGTTATCACCGAAAGATGCTCTGAGTTTTTTTTTTTTTTTTGTGTTCGTGCCTTTCAGTTCCTATGTGTGTCATTTCTGACTCAGACGGAGCCAGTAAGTGTGCCACTATTTTGACCCCTTTTAACATATCCGAAACGATGTCCGTGATTATTTTTGTGTGTGTTCCACAGGCTAATGCACAAAAAGTCAAACCTCAAAGGGTTCATCTCATTCCGATGAAGCACAAAGTATTTTCAGATTTCAAAATATAAAACAGTCGGGAAAAACATGATTCAAAGAGAGCCAGAGGGTGAGTCACAATTTTACTATAAATGTTTTTATACTATTTTGTGTGAACTTACACTTATTAGGATACAGCTTCTTATTGGTATTATATACTACCACAGAAACCTTAACATCCATTATATATGAAATTGTCTTTACTTTGTATATGTAATGTATTACTATTCTGTCAGACTTTATACAAATGTAGATTTGCTTTGGTCAGACGATCTGTCATCGTTGTTGTACCTGATTATGAGTTACAGTTTATCTCTAGAGAGAGGAGAGAGAGAGGAGAGCGAGAGAGCGAGAGAGACCTTGACTTTTGAAACACTTTATAGAATCAATACGAACAAGTTTAACAACAAATCCTAACCAAACATAAGCTTATTAAGCCATTACCAATAAAAAACCAAATTCCCTGAAATCACACACAGTCACCAAAAGCCCCCCAAACACCCCATTTCCATCAAAAAATAAAGAACATTATTATGATGCTGATAAGTAAGTATATTCAAATCACCACTCTTAACTCTACTAAAGACTTAAAACAGAGGTACTCCATATTCACATTTTCCACCAGAAATTTTACACCGATGAGACTTTTAAAGCGTAGCTTGTCCTATTAAAAAAATGGGCAAGTGTACACTGTTGCTGCCAAGACCTTTTATATCTGCAACCAGAATAAATAGACTGTTGGTAAATGTACACACACCCAATCTTAATAATAAGTTTCTCCAATATTTCAAATAATGAGTTAAGTCTAAAACACTCACAAAACATATGTGAACAACTATTGTCAAGAGCATTACAAAAAGGAGCTAAAATAATGGCAAAACAGTCAAGTAATCTTAGACACAAAAGAGATTTGTGGGTTATATACAATGTAGTTTCCTACAGTTGAATAATATCCCCACAGATCTCTTAGAGATAGGGAGGCTTATACAGCAGCCTCATGATGGAAAATATCTATCTGAAATAGAACTAGGCAGTCAGACCCTCCATTTAGGATTGGTCTTTCCTTCAATTGGCCCAAATGTACAGATTTGACCACAAACATGACGTATAACATTTTTTTCCCCAATACAATGAATAACCAAAGCACTATAACTGTTTCAGCAATTTTGTCTGACTGTTATAATCAGATTCCGACAATCTTTAGGAACTACCTTGAACTCAGGAAAGGTCTGAGAAATAAAAACCATTATCAGAAGAACATTATTAATAAAGGAAAGCAAGTTGAGGGAAAGATGACTTTAAGATCCTAATTAATCTCTCACATTCTTATTGAATTTATTCCAATCTGATCCACAATTGCATGTACAGTTCTCCATTGGCCATTCTTTGAATCAATCAAGTCCAGGACTCTTGTTACCCCGCAGCCTTCAAAAAATGTTAATGACTTAAGATGAAGACACATTTGCTGATAACTGAAAAAGGGGATTAAAAAAAGAGGTTCTGAAACACCATAAGTTCATTCTTCATGTCTCAATATGTTTTAAAAACAATTCCAAGATTAATCACTCCTAAATAAAAACTGAAAGGTAAAGAATGCACGTTCTCCACCAAGGTCTTCTGCATTAAGAACAACTGTTTATCAAGACCAAATCCTCCAATATTCTTGAGTATGTCATAATCCAAACCTACCCAAAGACAAAGGATCGGGACTATACAGAAGTTTTTGTAATCGTTTGTAACCTCATTGCCAAATCAAGACTTTAGATTCCAAATGTATTAGTCGCTTGTCCTCCCTCTGCCCCAGGAAGATAAAAGCGATACCTGGAGGACCCAGCCAATGGCAGCCATCCCAACAAAAAACGTTAACAAATGTCTTATGTTTTGAACTCATTGAAAAGTAAATCCTAAGGAGGATCTATAAAGTAAATTTATGCCACTAACATTGAAGCTGCACTAAATTGTTAATAACCAGTGCATCTCCCCCTAAAAGAGAGATTTGGAAGAATCCATCGCCACTTTCTGAATTCTAAGAATTACCTGGTCTGCTAACCCTTACCAGTTCTTTTCTGTATAGCTTTATAGTCCAAAGATACAAACCAAGGATTCTAAAACCATACTACTGAGTCAGCCTGCCAGTCACGTACCAATAACAAAGATGCACATTTCTCCCAATTAATGCGATTGCAGATGAAGTTTGCTGCTACTCTTCTTTTTATTTAAGGAAGAAACATACAACCCTTGTACAAATCTTCTGAGCTCCTTTGATAACTACTTGTTTCTATATCCTCAGCATAGCATACGCCGTAAGTTTAACTGTAATCTACACTAGGTTCACTAAGAATATGAAAACCACTTAGCTGCCTCCGCGAAGTGAGGCCTAATAAAGGCGCAATAGAAATTGCATACAGAAGACCAGAGAGAGGACACCCTTGCCTGATTCCCCTAGACACAGAGAAAAGGCCTGGTTAGGACCATTAATCCCAACATACTCTAAAACATCATTATATAGCATTTTAATAAGATAAGATACAAAATGAAGGACCAAAACCAAAAGCTTCCAGAGTTTTAAATAAATACTGGACTGATCCACCCCTGTCAAACGCTTTTATGAATCCAATGAAAGCAACCCAATGTCCAATTGTGGCATTTTTTGCCACTGTAATCATATCCTACCTCATCAAAACAGGCTTATCAAAAATTGTCCTTTTAGGGACACAAAATGTTTGGTCCATATGAATGACTGAGGCCAGATCCATGTCTTAAGTCATAGTCCAAGATTTTTTTTTTTCTGGATAAAATCTGAAAAAACAACACATATCAGGATACGGCCGCCCAATTTTTAGGCACCCAATATCCCCCTTTTTTGGAATTAAAGTTAAATTGCCCATCGACACCTCGAAGGAAAGGGTCCCTTGATTGATGCATTCAAGAAAAAACTTCATACATGTCTTGTCCTAGTAGATTCCTGAAGGAGTTAAACCAAATTCTGCTGAGAGCCCGTCCAAACCAGGTGACTTCCCCAGAACACTTTCCTGAACAGCTTGTGAGAATTTCTCCAAAAGTCAAAGGCGTGTCCAACTCATTGTGTCTTCTTCTGTTAATTTGAAAAGGTCACATAAAAGTTCATCAGTTACTGCATCGTCACATAATTCCGAACGGTATAAATCCTCATAAAAAGAAAGAGCATAAGATTGCCTTTCGCGTTGATCTGTTATAACCCGCCACTGGTATTTTTAACTGATGAAAACTCTTCTGTTCCCTTGGCTTTTTTTTTCAGACCCAAAGAAGAAGTGATGTATGGGAGCATCCATGTCATCGCTGTGCAAAAATCTGGTTCTTAGAAGGGCATGTTCTTTCCTCGTTCCTGCCAATAAACTCTCAAAAGGGTGTTATCATTTGCAACAGAGGTCAATGAAAGTTGAATTATTGTGGGTACAGTCACTGCTTTGGCCAAGGAGTAACTTGTTCAAGGAACTTTATTCTTGCGTTGAGCCATTCAGCACTATTTTACTAATTACATCTCTCATCTCTCCAAGCTTTCCAGAAAAGATAAAAAAAGAGTGAATAAAATTGCCGTCCTGCAATAATCTATTATTAAAGCGGCAATGCGATTTATACGGATGTAGAAAGAGAAACAAGCATACTACAATAGAAACCTAGTGATGATCTGACAGAAAAAGATGGTGAAATTGAACTAACCTAAAAAACCTACACCCTATTGCCCTTTTCGAATGACATGAAAAACGGTCAAGCCTAGACCTCCTGACATAGTCATATTAGAATTAGCTTTTAACCACGCTTGTACTGTGCTGACTCCCAGAAAGGCATCCCTCGCCACACATCAACTAAATTATGTTTCATTAATTACTTTAAAATCTCAGCAGCAAGAATGGTGAGGTTCATCATGATCCTAGCCAAATGTGATGATTAACAGTACAAATTAAAATCTCCCACCAAGTACTAACACACCTTTCCCTGAGGATCCACTTTAATACAAGCATCAGACAAGTGTTTTGAAAAACGATGAGAAAGGCGATGCCTTGCCTTCGCCAGCTAACTGAGCGGGCCCCCGAGCACGAGGGCGAACCGGATATACATTATAAAAGTTAAATGGGTATCACCAAAGACAAGGTCAGCTCTCAAAATCCGACCAGGTATTATTTCAACCACATCGAGCGAGCTGCATACTAACACATGGAGAAAAAAGGCTGGCAATACCTTGCACTAAGGTGTTTGTACATGACTCAGTACAACATCTACCTTTCCAATCACCATACCACTGTGCTTTGATTTTGCCCGATCTGTATGCGTTTCTTGCACCAACAAATAACATCTGTCTGTTTAGCCGCAGATCCTTAATCAAACAAAGCAACTCTCTCACCTTACAAACACCGACAACCATTAACATTAAAAGTCCCAATGTTTAAGGTGCGTCATGACGAAAGGTGTAAAAGAATGCAAAAAATATTACATAACAGTACTAGACATAACCTTATGGTAATGTTTTTTATGAATGTGTCTTATGCGATTTGTTAACGCGGCACGGACATGGTTGCGTCATTTATATCTTTTAGGCTGATCAAAGCTCCTCCACTGAAGCCTTTCTCTTATAGCCATAATGCAGTGACTACAAACCAACAGCTGATAAATCAGAGAACTTCTTCGCTAATTGGGGTCGTCGCGTGCGGATTAAAAAGTATCAGTGAGAAAATTTTTCATTTTTTTTTTTTTTTTTTAAAATTTGTTTGTACTGTGTAATAAGGTGGTTGTATTTGCAAACTGCATTTTTCTACGCAACAGAAAGCTTCACCTTGTGATGCGGACATCGACAGGTGAAATAATCCCACAAGATCAGATCCTCAACTGTCAGAGTTATCTCTATGACACGGAGCCTCACTCTCTCAGATAGCTGCTCCCCCCTCGACCTGTGAAAGGCCAAAAGATGCTGCCGAGTCCCGAGACCTTTCGCTCCACGAAGCTATCGGGCTCCCATGGAGCGCTCTGGTGCGTTTCCAGCAGCGACGTTTCTCAGCCCAGATCGCAGCAAACTTGCGAAAAATTAGCGTTCACGGAACACTCTCCCGCATTCTCAGCATGAAGTGGATCACTGCATCTCTTTGGATTTTCATATCTTTTAGCAATGAATCCAATTCAAGCCCGCTGATCAGTTTTATCTTCTGCCATCTGCCGATTACCGTTTTCCCTGGACAGGAGCCACTTGCTCCGGAGGTGTTTTAGGCTCAGTACTAGGGCTCATTTTGTTCACCAGTCACCTTATTATTAGTACATTTACATTTTGTATGTCCGAAGCAACCCACAAGGGAAAACGATTAAGATGATTCCGTGCCTGAGAAAAAATGTTGATAATCTGTACATGCCAAAAGTTCAAGTTGGCATACACGGTCCAAGCGTTGGAATTCTGCATTTTCAACATTCATAGCAGTTTTCCTGACGTCTGAAAGACCATAAACGTGTTTTAAATCTGGATTTTTAAACACCAAGAGGGATAATTTTTTAATTGGGCATCATCATTTGACCATAAACGCTAGGTAATCGCTCAAGTGAAGCGTTTGACATGTAACGGGCAGGCAAATTGGAATAAAGAGTTACCCTCTTTGCAGGGCTCAGACGCTCAGCTGCAAAACAGGCAGGAAAAACATCACCAACAGATAACCCAACTCCTCACTAAATGGTGTGGTACATAGACTCCTGCCTTCACCAAACACAACGGACAGTCTTGGGCATTTTAGACTGCCGGACAGGAATATTCCGAGCACCTATTTCGCTTAATAATAGCAGCCAAACAGTCTCAAACAGTGATTGTTTCATCCGGGCAAACATTTACAAACATGCCGGGCTGTTAAGGTAGCAAACACATCAAGCCCTTATCTGCTGGCATTTTCACAATCCCCACCACTAATTACAAATGACAGCAAACTAAACAAACGAAAACTTTTCAGGCTCATCTGTGGAGACCTGGAACGCAAGAACAGGACTACAGCCGGACTTCACCGGCTACCACAAGGGAGCAAATACATTGAATTGAATTCAACACCTTTTATTGTCATTGTATTTTTCTTCATACAACAAAATTAGTAGCACTGCTCCTGGACTGGTGCTGAAAAACAAACATATAACCATAGACACAAATTAGGACTATAAGACCGTACAGTACAATTTCACAAATAAATACAACAAGTGACTGGAGTCGCGATATTCACATTGAGCAATCTGGAGTAGTGACCATTTATAGTATTGCACATTGGCCTTCACATTGATATGCACAGTATGTTTAAAACAAAGGTACAATTTAAAATGGAACGAAGTACA
>NC_056609.1:7547718-7547791 GCF_018340385.1 Cyprinus carpio
TTAAACACATTAATTATTCACATTTTGCATATGCATTACAACGTAAATAATTTTTTACATGCAATTATCCAAA
>NC_056609.1:7548715-7548785 GCF_018340385.1 Cyprinus carpio
AAAAAAAAAATTATAAAACACGCAACAATTTCTTAATCAGTGTACAGACAAATATATTTTCCCAAGAAGT
>NC_056609.1:7548840-7548920 GCF_018340385.1 Cyprinus carpio
GTTAAAATATAAATTTAAATATAGGCCTAATATATGAGAATATTGACATTTTGCATATAAATCCATGTAGCCTAGCTCAA
>NC_056609.1:7549112-7562855 GCF_018340385.1 Cyprinus carpio
GAATTCGTTCTAAAAATGCACATAACTTCATAATTACCAAACCTTTCATCTGTGAATATTAAATATTTTTAACTATAGGGTTTTTCTTTCATTTTCCCTGACTGCAGCTGTCAAATGTAACAACAGCGAGAGGCAAAACTGACGTCTATTTGCGAAAATGTGCTTTGATGCGGCTTGTTTGAAAACCTGTGATTAAAAGTGCCACTCAGCGGTCAAAAAAGCTGCAAATGCACTTTACCCAGGCCTTGGTGATCTGACGGCCCGGTAGAAGCAACGTTTTGGATGTCCACCTACTGTACTTTATTTTTCTATTGGTCTCCGGAATTCCCAGTCTGCTGTAAACAAAATCTGGTCTGCTCAACTCTAATGATTGGAAATTTAATCCTTTACCATCTTTAGGTATGAACAGCTCCTTTGAATCTCATTCCAGTTACCAGTACCTACCTTCCCTGAATACATTTTGTAGTTGTCTATCGACCCCCAGGACCACTTGAAGTAACTTTTTGGATGGATTAGATGTGCTGCTCTCAGCCTTTCCTGAGGATGGGTACTCCCCCTAGTTATGCTTGGAGATTTCAGCAGCCACCTGAATATTCCACTCTATCTGCTGACTTCCACCTCTGCTTGCCTCTTTTGATCTCAGCAGTGTCAACTACTGCTACTCACAAATCAGGCAACCAACTGGACCTTATTTACATACGACACTTTCTCCACTGATCATGTACTGGTTACTCCACTGCACACCTCAGATCACTTCCTCCTCCTCCTAACCTCCAACATGGTTCCTGACACATCACTTACCCCTCCACATGTCATCTTTTAAGTAACCTCGCTCCTCTCACTCCTCCGGCTGGCATCTGCTGGTTTCACTCCAGGCATCTGCACTCTAGTGGTTTGAGTCTTACCTATCAGATAGGTCCATTAAAAGTATCTTGGAGAGGTAGAGGGTGTCAGAGTCGCAACATCTAACTACTGGGGTGCCTCAGGGCTCAGTTCTTGGACCACTTCTCTTCTCTGTCTACATGGCATCATTAGGTTCTGTCATTTCAGAAACATGGCTTTTCATACCATTGCTATACTGATGATGACACTCAACTCTACCTCTCATTCCATCCTGATGATCCGGAGGTAGCTACTCGCATCTCAGCTTGTCTAACAGACATTTCTTGCTGGATGAAGGACCATCACCTTCAACTCAACCTTGCCAAGACAGAACTGCTTGTGGTTCCAGCAAACCCATCGTTTCATCACAATTTCACCATCAAGTTAGGCACATCAGCCATAACTCCTTCAAAAACAGCCAGAAACCTTGGAGTTATGATTGATGTTCAGCTAACTTTCTCAGACCACATTGCCTAAAACTGTCCGTTCCTGCAGATTTGCTTTATTCAACATTAAGGAGATCAGGCCCTTTCTTTGGAACATGCTGCACAACTCCTTGTTCCAAGCTCTTGTTCTGTCCAGGCTGGACTATTCTGCAATGCTCTCTGTGGCAGAGTCTTCCAGCCAGTTCCTATCAAAACCGCCTGACAATTAATCCAGAGCCTTGGTAGCAAGATTAATTTTTAATGAGGCGAAAAAAGTAATACCGACGTCACACCTCTGTTTATCAATTTGCACTGGCTGCAATAGCTGCTTTCGCATAAAATTCAAGGCATTGATGTTTGCCTACAAGACCACCACTGGCTCTGCACCCCTTTACCTAAATTCATTCTTTCGAACTCATGTGCCCTCCTAGGAAGCTTGCGTTCTGCAAGTGAAGCGATCAGCTTGATTATTGCCATCAAAAGAAGCACAAAGTCACTTTTACAGACTTTTTAAATTAAATGTTCCCTCCTGGTGGAATGACCTGCCCAACTCGAAATCCGAGCAGCTGGAGTCCTTAGCTTAAATGCTTCAAGAATGCGACTTAAAAACACACATCTCTTCCATCTTTATTTGACCCTCTAACTTTGGGCACTCACTATTCTAATTCTATTTAAAAAAAAAAGAAAAAAAAAATCTAACTACCTTTCTAATCTTTTTGTATTCTATCTATTTTCTTTTCATTTATTATACAATTATAAAAAGACCTCTAACACTAGCTTACTCTGATTCTTTTTCTATTCTATCTGTTTTCTTTTATTTATTTTCTTTTTTATTTATTATATTGTTACAAAGTCCTTTACTACATTATACTGTGTTTAGGCTAACTGGGACTTGTTATGGCACTTATATATCATTGCTCTTTTGTTGTTTTGATTGCTTCCATTGTCCTCATTTGTAAGTCGCTTTGGATAAAAGCGTCTCCTAAAAGACTAAATGTAATGTAAATGTAAATTGGTCAACCACCTGACCACCAGACTGCATAAACATCCATCACATGTCTTGGGACCATTCCATGTACTGCTTGGTAGAAGTAGTTTGAGTAAAACCAGTCAGTACTTGTTAGGTCTAGACACGTGTCTTGTTGCTTTTAGAACTGCAACTTGCTATATTGCTATATTGCTATATATTGCTATATATACTACAACTTGTCGCTCCAGATCCACAGGTAGCAGTGGCCAAACGTCATCCGCGTATACAGTGGCCAATTGGTAGCCCTCAGCGCTTACCACTGGAACACCCACAGCTCTTATTTGGTAAAGGTAAGCAGAAAAGTCGCCATATGAATATTATTGAAAATAAGTGAAAACCTGCACAAAACCTACTAATCTGGCTGGACATCTCTGCATTCATTAAATATATATATAATATAACTGTAATGTAAAATGTTATATATATTTTACAATAGGTAAATTTTTCCATAGTATAACATGAAGGCGGGGGCGGGCACTAAGATTTTTTTTTTTTATCAATTAAGGAAGAATATTACCTATTAAAAAGGCAAATTACACAAGTTTAAACATCTGATAGTTCGGGCGCCAGACAACTTAGTCGGGCTTGTCATATATAATGGGTTTACGCAGACTAGGCTCTTGAAACCACCGGTTACACAAATAATTTGAATGAAATGTACACAAAAAATAAGTTCAGATTCACAGTTTCAAAGATGTAGTTAAGGAAAACAAACAGACAAAAACTTGTCATTCTATTTCAAGTTCAAATGCAACCTCCATTTCACAGTGATATTTTCAACAATCATATGGAATCAAACAGAAATCTTCATACTTTGGTTCACACTCATATTTTCAACAAACCAAAGTTCAAAAAATGGAAAAACAAAAACACAAAACAAAAACAAAACACAAGCTTAGTGGTTAAGTTCACTATAGTCTTTCCATCAATTTTAGTCCATCCTTGAGAATATAACTGGGAAAAAAATGAAAAGGTGCCTCTTGAAGTAGCAGTTTCACTGATGCATGTAAACCGCAGATTCAATACTTCTTGAGATCCTGCTCGCACTTGTCAGCATAAGAGGCTTGCATCGGTCTGCAGCTGGTGTCCGGAGGTGCAGCCGCATACCTCAAAGATAAGCCCGGCAGCTGGTAGCGATCACCTGCTTAAAACACGAGGTCTCCATAAGGCTAGCGACAGCGTCTGACTCGATTCAGGTGACCTGCATCTCTCTGCTAATTACTGCTGCGCTCTCCTGCAGCTCCACCTTAAATACACATTTCCCCAGTCCCAGATAATTGATTTCCCCTCCTCCATTCTGGCATTATAACAGCCAGTAAAAAAAAATCCTTGTACGTTTTTTTTTTTTTTTTCATATTGCCACACTCTCCCCTACTTGAGTAAACAACCCAAGGTTGTAAAATAGTTTTGTCCTGAATAATTAAAATCCCAAGAATTCTTCATCCTCTTCAGGGGGAATCTTGGAATATTTATAAGCTTCATTTCAATTTCTCCTGGACCTCCAACTCTTTTCGGCGGTGGGATAGCACAGTTTCAGATTACTGACATGTACAGTGCGAACATCTTCCCCAGTGGACTCCAACGCCACCTGATAATTCAATGGTCCCAGCTGCTTTATTACACAGTAAGGACCTTTCCATCTTTGTGCAAGTTTTGCAATGAAGTGGTATTGTGCCCTGGATTGGGGAAAATTCTTTAGCCAGACAACAGTCTTTTTCTTTCATTAAAGGAAGCTTCACGCCAGTGTTTTATTTATTGTAGCTCCAAAGGTGTCTTTTCTGAGCTTTCTTCTTTTTATAGTACCCCTCTTTTTGCTTTTTGATTGAAGTTGAGATAAATGATTTACAACCATCATAAGGGGGTAAATCAGGAGTGACATCCTTGCCTTGCAACAGTTTGTCCATTGGACCTTGGCAATTTCCTTCCTAGGTGGAGTTCCTTGCTGGTGTCATGCCAATGGTTTTCCTGGACCGCTGAATTGACTGCAAATCATAGTTCAGGTAAGTAGTGATCCCATTTTTTATGATTGTCTTTCACGTAAGCAGCAATCATGTACTTTAGAGTACGATTCACTCTTTCGGGTCATATTTGTTTGGCGGATGGTAGGTGGTCGTCAGTTTTTTGTGTGACACACCCTTTACCACATACCTCCTTAAATATGACAGACAGGAACTGGGTACCTCTATCAGATGGTGATAAAGTCAGGGACACCCCATTGTGTCAGAATCTCTCTGTAAAATCGGCTGCAATGTTTGTCCACTGGCATTCAGCATGGGGAAATAGCTCCACCCAGTGAGAAAAATAGTCCACAAAGATAAGCAGGTACTCGTTCTGATGGGTACTTTGGGGCATTGGTCCCATGATGTCAACGCCTAGCATTTCGTTGGGACGTGATGTACTAACTTATTTATAGTCTTTCCATCAATTTGGTACTTGTTTTTCTACTTGTACATGATTCTTCACATCTGCCTACATCCCAGGCCAAAATGCAACATCATGCAGCCTCCCCTGGAAAAAAGTCTTGGTAAATACCCATGTGACACTCAAAGGATTTCCGGCAACGGATAGTGTTGGAGTGAGGGGTGAAACCAGAGTGCTGGGAATGTATACCTGATAATGGCAGTGGCCAGTCTTCAGCTGAGTCGTGTGGTACAATTTATCTTCAACTACCTCATAATGATCCCTTAGTTGATCTTTGTTTTTCTGCCAATGCTTTGGAATATCTTTATGATTGCAGGATCCTTGTGTTGTTCCTCCCATATAACAGCAGCAGTGATTGGAAGGTCCAATTCCTCCGTGCGACTGGCATACACTGCAACTAGGCTGGGCATGGATCCGGGAGAGTGCATCCGGAGTGTGACGTTCAACTTTCCTTTACGATGTTCAATTACAAAATCAAACTTTTGCAACCGAAGAACCCATCTAATGAGATGGCTGGTGGTTCTTGTAGAGCCCATTACCCACTGCAGGGCTGAGTGATCTGTCACAACCGAGTGAACAACTTGGGCTCTAGATAATGCTGCCACCTTTCCAGAGCCCATACGATGGCAAGGCATTCCTTCTCAGTTGTGAAGTAATTTGATTCAGCTTTGTTCAAGGTTCGGCTAGCATAGGCAATCACCTGCTCGGAGCCCTGGTCCCTCCATTGAGTCAACACAGCACCTAGTCCAGCGTTGCTTGCATCCATATATACAATAAATGGGAGGTCAAGGTTGGAATGTCCGAGAATGGGAGGTGAGGTGAGGCATGCTTTTAGTTGTTCAAAAGCTTGTTGACATTGAGAAGACCAATGAAATGCACAACCCTTTTTCTTCAAGGCTGTCCAGTTCCCACTACAGTGTGTGGCCACATAAAAGGAAAGGTGTGTTGATGTACTGTGTGTAAATCCATACATTGTAATTGACATTAACTGAGGTGAGTCTTCATGAAGGCTGTATTACCATTTGTAACTGGTTTATTATGTTTGGGCAATGTTCACATGTATTTGTTTATTTAACAGTTGAGGTGAACAATTAATTGAAATCTTATCGAAATCACAGTATAGACTTCTGTCATTTTCAATTCACAAGGTGCAATATTTGTGCAAGGCAAAATGTGTGTCAAATTAAAATGTGTGTTAAATTAAATGTTATTGGCTTCAAAGATGTTCTGGCCTACACATCATGTTCTACAACTTTAAAAGGCTAGTGGGCTTAAAAAAGAAAATTCTGTCATTAATTACTCACCCTTGTGTCATTTCAGTGTGTTTGTGGAAGCTGTTATACAGGGTTCCTTTCTATATAGGACTGTGGACTGTACCTGGCCCCCAATCGTCTGGCAATTATTGCTTGTAAAAGCAGAATAAAGTCAGAATGTAACATGCATGTTAATAGTTGGATTTTAAAACTATTCATTTACATAATAAACATACTCAGATCTGTAATATGGTCTGGAATTTTGAAATGGAGAATGTGTAGGAAGCCTGGTTTTAGTATTCAAAAATGCTCTTGTTCTCAAGACCACTTTTTTTAAAGTCTCTGTCTCGCCTCGGAATTGACCAAATTTTTGATTGATCTGGACTCCATGACTTGTTTTCTGTTTAAGTAATCCTGTTTGAGTAATCCAATATTAGCAGATGGTGAATAATAGTTTGTGTTCAGCCATTTCTTCCTCAGAATAGCTACAATATGAAAACTGTGACTAAGTACAACCAATGCTTGCTAAATAATCACTTCTAATTCTATAATGACTTGTATAGTGTAGTGTGAATGTAATATGTTTTTTTTTTCCTATCAGAATGCTCACACACACTGACAGGGAGAGGATTATTAAGGTGATATAATATCACTCAAACACTACATAAGCTACATAATGTTCCTGATGAAAGGGGCTGATAATTTTTCTGTTATTTGTATGTAGTTGTCTTGAAAAGGAGTTGGCCATTTGTAGAACTGCTAAACTTAGCAAATATTTAAAACAGAAAAAAATCTCACTATTTTTTAGAGCCAAAAGCTGAAGCAGGTGGAGTGAGAGCCATGCAGACTATGGTATGTACCAAAAAACAAAAACAAACAAAAAAAACTTCTTCTTTACGAGGTTCATGTTCATTGCTAAGGTAACGTGTTAAAGAATCTACATTCCACACCCTTAGCCAATTTTAGAGTCTCAATTAACTAGTTATATTCTTTTCTTTAGAGTAAAATATATGATAGCAGTATAGGTTTTATACAGAAAGCACAAAAAAAAAAAAATAAAAAAAAAAAAACACTCTATTTACACCACTTTTACATTTAGTCATTTAGCAGACGCTTTTATCCAAAGCGACTTACAAATGAGGACAATGGAAGCAATCAAAAACAACAAAAGAGCAATAATATATAAGTGCTATAACAAGTCTCAGTTAGCTTAAACAGAGTACACGTAGCAAGGGCTTTTAAATAATATAATAAATAAAAAGAAAACAGATAGAACAGAAAAAGAACAGAGCAAGCTAGTGTTAGAGGTCTTTTTTTGGTTTTGTTAATTGTATAATAAATGAAAAGAAAACAGATAGAATACAAAAAGATTAGAAACTTAGATTTTTTTTAAGAATAGAATTAGAATAGTGAGTGCACACATGGGAGGAGGGTCAAATAAAGATGGAACAGATGTCAACATTGTTTTCAAAAGTAAAAAAGCAGTGAGATGCATTAAAACAAAGATGACCAAGGCCATCCATACATACATAAAATTGTGGAGCATAACCCAAAAACAAAACAGCCTATGATTGTCGGCTGATATTTACATTAGCAGATGTCTAGCAGAGTGATAGTGTGTATCAGAGCAAAGTTATGCAGCAGGATAATGAAAGAGCTTGACTCATCTATTTATGGCTATAATTTACTAATTAATTAATACAGCACATAGCTGTATACCTACCTGACAATTATCATGTAAAATTATTATTTTGTGTTAATACATGTATTTTGCTATACCTACTATACCACTGACCTACAATGCTAGGATAAAAAAATGAGGAAGTCAGTAATTTCATGGTTTTTGTTTTTTTTTTTTTTAGAAGACAGAAAAACTAGCAAAACTTCATCATGAACTAGTCTGCATGCCATGTACAACATATAGCTTTATATAGTTGCCCATGAAGTCAAAAGGCATGATAATATAATTCGCTTTTTACATTTGCTTAAAGGTAACAGCAGTAATAACAACAGGACCACACTACAAACAAGTTCAGTTATTTCTGAAAAATATTTCTACATGTAGTGTACAGTAAATTTGTTCACTCCAAAAGTAACCACAATACCTGTGAATGACATTATACAGGAGTGTACAGTATATAAAACAATCTAACAGCATTACATTAGTAAAGGAAGAGTAACGTATGTAACGTAGGGAAGAATGGATTTGGAACGATTGTACATTAAAGGTCATTATGTTGACAAGATGGCTGGTGTAATTCACAAGCTGTAGCACCACAGTTGTGTGTAGAAATAGTCTGTGAGAGACTGGAGGTGGGACGGGAACTTAAGCAACCTGCTGTTTGCCAGTTTGAGGTTTGGGGAATCACATAAAAAAAATAAAAGCACTGTATCAGACATCCAGTACACTTCAAAATAAAGTTTTTTGTTTTTCTTGAAACACTTCTGCAATCTACTCATAATCGACACAGTCTTAAACACATCCCAGCAGTTAAAGGATGGTTCACTTTGAAATTTTGAAAAATGGAGGTCGTGAAAACTCACCACTCCGGATGGGCTTCGCATGAGCATATGTAGTGTTTTTTCTTTTACGTCGGTTTAAACATCCCGGATAAATGCAAATTAGTACCATTTCTATCAGCGATCTTACCTACAACTTCTGTTCTGTGTAAACAATGAGTGACGTAAGGCGCATGCGAGAGATCACTTTCTTCAGCTTTCCAGCACATGCGCAGACTAAGCCAGAGGCGCGGCGCACCACGTCACACACCAGGAAAGCTTGGCTTGTAGCCCTCAAGATCACTTTGGCGTTGTTGTGTACAAGAGGTAAAAATAATATAAATACTCATGGAGTTTTCTCCACACAAAAACCTTTCGTTTTGTGTCTTAGGCCATCAGTGTGTACTTACGATGGGGGAATTGTTTAATTTCGGACTTTCTCTGTGCATGTTCTGTGAGGTGGTGACCATAGACCTGCATTAAATGACTGAGAGACAAGAGCGGTTTGACCTAAAAATATCAAAAGTGAAACTACTGTGGAAACAAAAGACACCTAAGATCTTGGATTTCTGCCCTTGAGGTAAGCTAAAACATACCAAATTTTAATTTCAAAGTGAACTATTCCTTTAAGAACCACTCATTTCCATTGCTTCAAAGTCTCTAATCAAATTCTCTCATGGTGCTCCAGTATCTCCTGGGGGCCCATCCTCTACGAGAGAAGCCGTGTAAAAAAGTGGATACACACAGTGGATCTCAAAGTGAGTGTGCTTTTTATTGTCGTATTTGCTATTCTCTGGATCATTCAGTTGATCCATGACTTTTTTAATCACTCAAAGGACAAAGGAAAGTAATTTGAGAAACTAGTAAAAAATCCTGAAATCCTTGGCGCTTTATGGAGACTTTTGTAGCCCCAATTATAAAAACCAACTTCAAATCTCTAGACATTTGGCTGTTATTTCACATTTTTTTTTCTCTCAATGTCAAAATTCTAACCCAGAGATATTAAAACAAAAAAATACATTAATCAAAATGACTACTGCCCATAAAAAGGATATATAAGAGTAGTCTCCCCAAAAGCTTCACACAGCAAGAAGGTATAAGAAAAAGTTAGTTTCTTCCCACTGTTTCTGCTAGAAGATTTTGACATGATGTTCAAATGGCAGCTTCTAAGTGCAGGTACGGTGCTGTCCATAATCTCCCTCATCACGATCATTCTTTCCTCTTGAAGCCGCACGACTTCTTTGACATGTACACGTCAAACGTCATCTTCGCGGTGATGCAGATTAGGCACATCTCTTCAATTCAAATTTGACCTGCAAGCATTCTGAACAGCTTAGCGTGTAAAACAAGAGAAGTAGTGTGTAAGGCAAAATTACTCCCAAAAACCTGGGTGAAAAAACTGAGGATTTAAAAAAAGTCAATTATATTGGCTGGAAAAGCAAGGCGCTAAAGAGAGAAGGCCCCTACATACCAAAGGGTGTCCCCTTGTTCTTTATTTCCAAAGAACGCCTCCTCAAGCTGATTAAGGCCTTAAACACCCCAGTTGTGGTATCTGCACAGTAGGGACCCATAATCAAAATGACTTGTCCTAATAATGAGTAATCCTTAGTGTAGCACTGTCACGAACCACTATGGAGACAGAGGGTTTAGTGCAAGTGAACAGTTTATTTACAAGTGTTTCAGTGACAAGGTGTTGTTGGGTTGTTGAGATGTTAACATCCAAAGCTCTGGGGATAATCAGATGGAGAGTCAGCTTATGTAGTTCACAGGAGATCATTGTGAGGATCATATCTGAGGACATAGCAAAGACAGGTTAGTAGAAAGCGGTCGGGCACCAGTTCAATGGGCGATGCTTGGTAGACGGACACGGTGCTGGTGAAGGTGTCTTTATGCCTGGTGAATGATTACTGGGTGCAGGTGCAGGTGCTCAGTACTCCGGTGATTGGGATGGAGTGCTTGATGAGGGAATCAGGTGCAGGTGTGGATTGGGGGTGGCTGTAGACGGTGAGTTCCTGACAAGCACTCAGCAAGATAAACATTTTTTTTTATAATTTGATTATTTGAAAGTGCAGACCCAAACATCAACAGATATAAAACAACATGAATAACTAACTTAGGAATTAATGTATCAAAATGTAAACAAAAAACTGAATAACTAAAAATACACGAAATCTGTCCTGGAGCAATGTATAAAAGTAATGGGTTGAAAGTCAAATGTCTCATGAGTTTCTATTTCAAATCTGAAGGAGATACCATGAAAAATGAGATTCCTGCAACCATTTTTCTGATACTATGTCTAGTCTGCATAGTTTTTTCAATTATAAAACAATAGACAGAAACTTAGACATCAAATAAGTGATTTATCTGAGCACTAGAAAGATACAATAAGAATAATTTGAGTAAGAAAAAATAAGAAAATAAAAAGATTTAACTTTTGTATGCCAATTACAGAACAACCTAGACATAGAAATGCAGCATTTACACACAAATTCTGGTCATATAGTCAATTATCATAAAGCTGATGTGCCAGATGGACAGTTATAGATGGTAATCATATAAATGCTCCAAAAAGTCAATAATCACACTCTATTCATATAGATGGCGTTCACATCGATAGCCATGATTACACAGTAATAGCTTATTGATTTGGCGCCAAACAGATGGTAATCATGCAGATACAGCCACATTCCCCATAAAAATACACTCACATATACGAAAAATGTTGAAAATAAAAAAAATAAAGAAAAAGGTAGCGATCGCCAAGTCTCCCGGCTTCCATCCGATGACACATGCGTCACAGCTAGCGCCACGAGTCACCAGAGAGCTACCAGAATTCAAATAAACACTCTTCCGCCTATCTTTCAGGTTTTTTTTGCGGGATTGCCTCTTATCTTGTTTGTGACGCTCTATACTAAAACCATGTCCTTGTTTACTGCTACCAAGACGAAGTTTCTGAGCTGCAGTTATTCCATACTGATTAACTAAACAATTCTGTCCCTTGAAGAACTGGAACGTAAACAAGCGAATTATCATCCAGATTACAACGGCAGCACGTTTTGACTAAACGCGTTCCATGAGATGCCGCTCAGTGGACCCTTACCTTTCTAACTAGACCGGATTGGCAGCTGTGGATGTGCTTATGACTCGGCATTACGACGAATCTGGTATGTACTATGCCTTTTATTCTCATGTTTTGATGTGTACTGCTTACACAAATCTAGCAAATACATTCTTTATAAGCTTTCCATTGAAAAACAGCGATCTGTCGCCGATGCTTGAGGCTTAGATCTTTATAATGATATATCGTTTGTCAAGATTAAATTTGTCGCATTTCTAATCTATTCAGAATATTGACACATGCAAACAAGGAGAGTTGAGGACACTGGCGTCTAGGTGCAGGCTAACAGTTAAAAGACATAATCGGCTTAATATCTGTAAATGAAGAGGAAGACATTTTAAAGTTAAGGTTTCAAAGGCTTTATCGACAATTACATGACATTTATGCAAAGTCAGTATTTGCAGTGTTGGCCCTTCTTTTCAGGACCTCTGCAATTCGACTGGGCATGCTCTCAATCAACTTCTGGGCCAAATCCTGACTGATAGCAACCCATTCTTTCCTAATAACTTCTTGGAGTTTGTCAGAATTAGTGGTTTTTGTTTGTCCAACCCGCCTCTTGAGGATTGACCACGAAGTTCTTCAATGGGATTAAGATATGGGGAGTTTCCAGGCAATGTACCCGCAAAATTTCAATATTCTGGTCTCCCGTCCCCGAGCCGTAGTTATCACTTTTTTTGCCTGAAAAAAAAAAAAAAAAAAAAAAAAAAAAAAAAAAAAAAAAAAAAAAAAAAAAAACAAAAATGGCGACGGTGCTTCCATCATGCGGGAAAATGCAATTGTTTCTTCCCCGCAAACTTTTTGTTTGGATTTTTGGAATAAGTTGCTGTTGGAAGTGGTTTTGGTAACCAATTGGCTTATTCAATGGCTGTGTTTTTGGCAGAATTGTGAGTGAGCGCCACTCCCTTGGAGGAGAAGCAACCCCAAACATGAATGGTGGTCAGGTTCTTTTACTGTTGGCATGACACAGGACTGATTGGTAGCGGCTCCACCATTTCTTTCTCCGGACAAGCTTTTTCCAGATGCCACCACAACAATCTGAATAGGGGCTTCATCGGAGATCATATTCACTTTTTGCCCAGTCCTCAGCAGTCCACCTTCACTATACTTTCTGCAGAGAATCAATCTGTCCCCTGATGTTTTTTTTTGGAGAGAAGTGTCTTTCTTTTGCTGCCCTTCCTTGACACCAGCCCATCTTTCCTTCCAAAAAGTCTTCGCCTCACATGTGCGTTGCAGATGGCGCCTCAACACTCGCCTGCTGCGCCATTCCTGAGAACAAGCGCTGCGACGGTGGCAACTTTATCCGATCGATCCCGCAAGCTGAATCCTCTTTAGGAAGAGGATCCCTGGCGCTTGCTTGTGACTTTCTAATGGATGCCCTGACTTCCTTGCTTTGTACAAGAACCTGAACACCTCTTTGCCTTGAAGTGTCTTGATGATACTATACATTTGTTGATTTATGGTGCAGATCTTAGTCAGGACCACAATATATCCTTGGCCTGTGAAGACCATTTTTCTTAATTCAACGCCTGCTGTGGGGGTGGGCCCCCCTGCACGGCGTTGCTTTGCAGGTTCACCATGGTTAACAATGGAAGAACAATGATTTCAAACGCATCCCCCTCTTTCTTAACTAACCTGTCAAAAGAGCGGCCCATTCTAACACCCAATCTAGCCTGACATAATGATCTCCAGCCTTGTGCTCGTCAACATTTCCTATTGTCCTCCACCTGACGTTTTAGGGGGCCCAAGATATAACACCAATGAAATGATTCTCAGCAGGTCCTTTAAATGAACAGCAAATGTAAATGCAGTGGAAAGATTTTTTTGGGATTAAGTTTTAATTTTCATGGCAAAGTCGAAGGGACTATGCATATTCATCTGACTCACTCTATTCATAAACATTCTGGAGTATATGCAAATTGTATTACTTAAGCCATGTAATTTTTAAACTTTTGCAGTTAAGTAATTAATGTGATTAATTGGTGAGAATTGTGAATTAGTGAGAACAGCTGCTGTTAACAAACCGAATCCTGCAGAAAATAGAACACAAGAACTACAACTGACTTCCAGACCAACAGCCTTAGGATGCAATCCAACTGAAATAAATCATTAAAATGC
>NC_056609.1:7562939-7563050 GCF_018340385.1 Cyprinus carpio
TAATCATCAGGTGGAGAGACAGTCTGGGCAGCAGCAACAAGACAACTGTTACAAATAGAGACGGGTTTCAAAAACTGGTACTAATTTGGTTCCTGACTTGTTCAATACTGA
>NC_056609.1:7563349-7563427 GCF_018340385.1 Cyprinus carpio
GTGAAACTGCATTTTTCATGGTTAAAAGATTTGTGCAGCAGTATCCAGATATACAAACAGCCTTCCTGGACCCACACG
>NC_056609.1:7564180-7564314 GCF_018340385.1 Cyprinus carpio
CAACTGAAGAAGACAACAGTGAGGAAAGGAAGTAATAATCAGAATGTGTGGCGGTAATTGCTGCAAATTTGTTTTTTTGAGAATGTGTGCATTGTTTATCACAAGTGGTTTTCATTTAAATGTAGCAATGTACA
>NC_056609.1:7564472-7587283 GCF_018340385.1 Cyprinus carpio
TACACTACAGTTCAAAAGGTGATTTTTTTTTTTCTTTGGGAAGACATTTAAGTGGTAGAAAAGACTTAATTTTTAATTATAATTTTACAAAAGTTTTTTTTTATGTTTTGAACTTTGTATTCATATAATAATCATGAAGGAAAAATTCAAGATTTACACAGAAATATTAAGTAGCACAACTGTTTCCATGCGCACAAATAATGTGATTATTTCCAAAAATCAGAGTATGAACTTACCTGATGTCATTAATGTACGTCATGAGCACATGCACGCTTTGGTCAGAGCGGCAATAATGCGATTAGGTGCATGTAAATGCACTGATTGATAATAATCAGCAATGTTTCTCGAGCAACAAATCAGTATATGACATAAGATCATGTGACTGAAGACTGGAGTAAAGGCTAATGAAAAATTCTTTTTGCTGCAGGAATGAAATACATTTTAAAGTATATTCAAAAAAGAGTATGAAAACTGTTGTTTTAAATTTTACAAATATTTTACAATATTACTGTTATTTTGTACTGTGATTGTAATCAAATAAAATATAGCCTTGAGGTGAGCAGAGAGACTTCTCTCAAAAACATAAAAAAAATGTTTGAATGGTTGTGTGGCCATACATTGCTTAGCATTAACAAGATGATCCTCACTTTCAGCTCAGAGAAGGATATTGTGGTGCAGGCTCAGGATGAAGAGGGGGGGAAGAACCGCATTTAACAATTTTTCTCCTTACCTTTGCCATATGTTAAAATAAAAAACAATAAACCCTGACTACAATAATATACTAAATGTTTTAAAGATTCCAGTTTGCAGAAATCTGGAGTCTCTGACTCTACACTAGAGGAACTCTTTCCTGAAGAACAGGTGCTGAGAAGGAGCCTTGTTCTACAGCAAAACACTGCATCAAGCCTCCTGCCCTTCCCTCCAGAAGAGCCTGTCTTCTGCTGCTGGGGGAGTAAGAAAGACGTTTCCCTCTTCTCTCATCGGCTGTCCAGCACCTAACTCCTGCCTCCTCAGCACTGTCTGAAGAGTCTTCTCACAGTCAGTTATCCAGGGGATCACACATTCTCTTCCTGAGGAAACTCAACACACTCATTTTCTAAAACTGTTTGTGTTTGGAAGTGGGCCAAATAACACAGAGAAGTGCTAGAAATCTCCATATTGTTCATTTTACATTATCTTTACTCTTTATGAATGAATGTCTTTTATCTGCTGAGAAGCTCAAGAACTATGGTTCTTTGGTAATTGTAATATTGTTAAGGTTTATCTTCTGGTAGTAAAGCCGTATTAAAAGCACATCATCACCAGACATTTTGTAACAGATTACCTCATATAGGGCCTTCGGGGAAACAATGGAACTTTTTCTTCTGCAAAAAAGTAATGAAGTATCTACTAAGATTGTTTCATATCTTTTATTATGTCTTTATTTTTAAAACCAAATTATGGAGAGTTGTATTAATAGAGACTACTCGTAGTTATTAATAATTTTTCACTGATAACATAATTAACTATGTCCATCCTTAAGACAAACTTTTTCAATTGATTATATTGTGTAATCTATGAATTGATGTGTTTAGTTTTCTGTGCTCATGACTTGGTAACACTTTGCATGGTTAAAGAATGGGTTTTAATGTTCAAAATGTTTTAGCTTAGTATTTGTAGAAAATAGCACTGAATAAATGTTGATTCATGAATGAATGCATTGTGTTTTTTGTCTATTTTCATTGGCAATTTAATGTTTTGCATTAGTTTGCATTGCATGTATGTATGTAATGAATGTATTTTTACTATAAATCTCTATAATTAGATTACTATTAGATTGTATAAGGTTTATTTTTTTTTCACCAGAGAAGATTTTGAGTTTATTAGTTCTATATGCGTATTTCAAGGTAATGGGTAGGATCACATCAGGACCCGGACTAAAAGGTGAGTGTAAATATTAAAAATAAAGGTGGTATTTTGGTCGTTAGGACAAACTTGAGTGCGCTAAGCTGCGACTCAATATGCGATCCGGGTACTATCACGTCCTCATTAGCGCAGCCAGTTTGGTGGTTAGGGGCGTATCTCATCCGCGTTCCGTAGCGTTAGACCTTCTCGCCGCTAATTCGGCGAATATGGGATCTCTACAAAGTTACATGGCTGGAGCGCGTTATTTAGTGTGCGATAAACTCGCGACCAATGTAGTCCTTTATAGCCCGCGTCCTCACAGCGTGCCAGTTTGGTCGTTAGGATCGTTCTCATCACGTTCCAGCGGCGTGCCAAATAAGCGTCGCCCACGGCCGGATATAGGGAATCACTGGGATTCACGTCGCTGGAGCGCGTTATTTAGTCACGTCCTTTCACGGTATCAGATATGGTCTAGTCCAGTTAGCCGCCACGTCGTGAACGGCGCTAGCTACTGTCATTAACTCAGGCTGTGTCCTGTTGAACTCAGAGGAGTGTCAGCCATGTTAAAAAGTTAACAGCTTAAGTCATTTTGTGGATTAATGCTTGTTGTTGTAGCGAACCGTTTCAAACGATTCAGTTCGATTTGGTGAACTGGTTCAAGAAGATCGGTTACATCGAGTGATTCGTTCGCGAACCGGATGTAGGGTGAAACAGCGCTCATAACAGACCGGGTGTGTGTCAGTCTGCTTCACGCATGCGCAGTTTTTTGATATTTTTGGTTCCAGATGTATTTTCGATGCTTCAAAAAATTCTAACGGACCCTCTGATGTCACATGGACTACTTTGAAGATGTTTTTATTACCTTTCTGGGCGTGGACAGTATACCGTACATACATTCTCAATGGAGGGACAGAAAGCTCTCGGACTAAATCTAAAATATCTTATACTGTGTTCGAAGAAGATGAACGGAGGTCTCCACGGGTTTGGAACGACATGAGGGTGAGTCATTAATGACATAATTTTGATTTTTGGGTGAACTATCCCTTTAACTAAGGTTTGGATGTTGATTTATTGTTTCATTTGAAGTAACCATGTTAGAGATCAGTGTTTGCTTTAGTTAGGCTCTTGACCCTTGATTTCTGTCTTAGATTATTTTTTTCGGACGTTTATATTCATGTGTTTTTGAAAAACATGTTTTGTTATAACTCAAAACCCAGGGAAAATATCATCAGGTGTTGGTTGTTATACAGTATATTGGTGATGACAATCATCGGTTATGGGAGCTGTTCAGAGTCAAAATCTACGATGACTGAATAGGTGTTGTATAATTAGTTTGGGTGATTACAATGAAAGCCATTCATAGAGTCAGTGAGTTCTGTTTATAATCCAGTTAATATAAAGGGACTTTCTGAACACTTTGTGCACATACATCTTTCTTCTATGGCAGCAATTCTAAGTCACACACAGACATCAATAATCAGAATATGAACCTCAACAATGGTGAATAAAAAACATGCTGCAATGCATGCTGGGTACTATTGTAGTACAAAACTCATCCATGGCTCCCAGCATGCTGCTGCATTTTATTTTTTTATTTTTTCATGTTCACCATTGTTGAGGTTCATATGCTCATTATTGATGTCTGTGTGTGACTAGTTCTTCTCATAGAAGACCAAACTGTTTGGAAAGTTCTTTATATTAACTGATTATCACAGAACCACTGGCTCTTAGAATCACTTTTACTATAATTAATCCAACTAATTACACAACACCTGTTTTATCAGAGATTAGACTCAGAACAGTTCAATAATTGATGATTATTGTCACGCTTCTAAGTGTGTGTGCGTGTGTGTAAAACACCTGATAATATTTCTTCTGGGCTTTTGAGTTACAACAAATATGTTTTAGAAACTGCCTATAGTTACAACATCAGAGAAAAACTAAGACAGAGAAGTCAAGGAATCAAGAGCCCAACTCACTTTAAACACAGAAATAAAGTCAGTCTGGTTATTAATAAGTGGAGCTGGTGAGTGCTGTTTGTGGGGTTGTTTAATCAGATCTTGAGGAGATTTAATGTATTTTTATTTCAGTTGATTTCATCTAAGGCTGTGTGTCTGAAGTCAGTTGTAGTTCTTGTGTTTCTCTTTTCTTCAGTGATTCTGTTTGTTCACGGCAGCTGTTCATCACTAATTCGAGTATCACTCAATTAATCACTTAATTATTTAATTGCAATGTATATCTTCTTTCAGTGAACTCAACTGAATTAAGTTCAGAGTACTCACAACTATTAGTTTTGAAACTTAAATGGTTTAAGTAAACCTAACTTGTCAGGTTTTTAAGGATATCTGTTTACTCAAACGGTTTGAGTTAAGTTACTTGTTGGGTTTTACAGTGTAAATGATTATGATGTATTTTAGGCTTTACCTTAAAAGAGTTTCAATATCAATTTTAAGATAATCTCAGTGGAGTTTGCAAGCCCACAGGAAATCGTGGTCTAGTGGTTAGAGAGTTTGACTCCTAACCCTAAGGTTGTGGGTTCGAGACTAGGGCCGGCAATACTATGACTGAGGTGCCCTTGAGCAAGGCACTGAACCCCCAACTGCTCCCTGGGCTGTTTGGATCTTACGGGCCAGAGATGAGAAACCCAGTAATACAGTGTTTGTATAGTGAATTAAAGCTATAATAGACATGACAATTCTAGCATTTCTAACAATTCCATTGCTCTCTTTAAGCGTTTTTTTCCCCTTCATAATCTACAGATAATCTACAAATCTGTTAGCAGCTTTTAATTTACTAACACAAAAAAAGTGAGAGAAAACTTACTACAGTAATGAGATATTCTTACTGCATGTTTAATGGATCAATAAAGTGAAAATGGAGGTTATTCTTCAATCCAATTTTAGCAGAAGAACAGGAGAACAATGGGGAACAAAATCCCTGCTTCAAATTCTGTTTGAACATATCCCACATGAAAAAATACTATAGTAATTTATAGTAAATACAGTGTTTTTTGAACAATACTGTAGTAAAATAATTTGAATTAATTTGCTGTGGCTGAATTCTATAGCTGCTGTGTAGTAATATAACAACAATATAGTAATATAAACAAATTACTTTACCCAATGCTGTACTAAGTTTATATTTTATATTATACTTCAATACATTACAGTTTACTATAGTAAAAACTAAAGTATACTATAGTATTTATTACAGCTGGCTCCTCTTGCAGCCAGTAACACTCAGGCAGAGGCAACACTAGGTGGAGGTAAACCACCCAGGTAAGGAAGGCATACACTCAGTGGGTGAGGCCTAGGTGGAAATTAAACACTAGGTGGGAGGTATTCACCAGGTGGAGGTAAACACTCACTCCAGCAGGCACACAACATCATATGGCGTTAATATTAGGATTAGGATTTAGGTCGCGGCGACAGGTAACCCGAAATCTACCGTCATTAAATTGATCTAATGACAGCGCTAAATTTGATCGGCCCAAGACTTCAGCATCAGCCGACGATGATATTTGGCCGGTTTTACGCTAAAGTTATAAAGCAAGCCAAACCAACATCCGAATCAACGTCTCAAGCCAACATCACATTGACATCAAATACTGATATTTAGTGCGTCAGGTATGGCAACCATAATCCAACGCTCTCGACGCCATAATGGCAATCCTACACAACGTCAAATTAAAACATCATTTGATGTTGATCTGTAGTTAAGATTTTAGGTTGCGGCATTAACTAACCAAACTCAACGGCCGAGCCAACATCTCGCTTAACGTCACATTGACATCAAAAACTGATGTTTTGTCAGCCAGGTATGGCAAACCATAATCCAAGCGTTTTTCTAGACGTCATAATGGCAACATCCACACAATGTCAAATTAAAACATCATTTGATGTTGATCTGTAGTTAGTTTTAGGTTGTACATTAACTAACCAAAATCCAACATCAAGACAACGTCTCAAGCCAACGTCACATTGACATCAAATACTGATATTTAGTTGTCAGGTATAGCAACCAAAATCGAAAATGTCTTCAAGGCGTCATAATGGTAACGTCCAATCACGTCAAATTATAACGTCATTTGGCTTTGATCTTTAGTTTGTTTTTTAGGCTGTGACATTAACTAACCTAAACCCAATGTCCCTGACTAAGCGTCTCAGGCCAACGCCACATTGACATCAAACACTGATGATATTTGGTCGCCAGGTATGGCAACCAAAATCCATTGTCTTCGCGCATCGTCATAATGGTAACGTGCCCAATCAACGTCAAATTATAGCGCCATTTGACTTTGATCTTTAGTTTGTTTTTAGGTTGTAGACGTGCTAAATCGCAAACCCGATGCCGAGCCAACGCCTCAGGATAACGTCACATTGACATCAAATACTGATGTTTAGTGGAGCCAGGTATGGCAACCAAAAATCAATGTCTTCAAGACGCCATATAATGATAACGCCCAATCAATGTCAAATTATAGCGTCATTTGACTTTTGATCTTTTAAAGGTTTGTTTTAGGGTGTGACATTAACTAACCTAAACCCAATTTCGGAACCAGCGCCACATTGACATCAAATACTGATGTTGAGTCGTCAGGTATAGCAACCAAAATCCAATGTCTTCAAGGGACGTCATAATGGCAGCGCCCACACAGCGCCAAATTATGACATAATTTTGATGTTGATTCTATGAATTAGTTTTAGGTTGTAGCATTAACTAACAACCAAAATCCAGCATCAAGACAACATCTCAAGCCAATGTCACATTGACATCAAATACCGTGTTTTATCGCCAGGTATGGCAACCAAAATCCAACATCTTGTAAGCGTCGGTATGGTAGCGCCCAATCAACGCCAAGTTATAACATCATTTGGCTTTGATATTTAGTTTGTTTTTAGGCTTGGGTATTAACTAAACAAAATCCAACGTCGAGTCAACCTCTTAAGCCAGCGTGAATGACATCAAAATGCACTGATATCTGAAATGCGTCAGGTATGTCAACCATAATCAATCATCAAGATGTCATACTGATAACATCAATCAATGTCTAATTATAACATCAATTTTTTTTTATTGTTTTTTTATTATTATTATTTAGTAAAGTGGTTTCACTTTATTTGATGAATCCATTTTGAAATTTATGTTTGCTTATGCACCTACAGTCGTGGCCAAAAATATCAGCACTCTTGGTAAATATGATCAAAGAAGGCTGTGAAAATTCATCTGCATTGTTAGTTGTTTTTAACTTTTATATAAAAAATTCACAAAAATGTATTCTTTCATTAGATAATAAGAATTTAAAACAGGGGGAAATAGCATTATGAAATAAATGTTTTTCTCTAATACACATTTGCCACAATTAATGGCACCCTTTTATTTTTTTTACTTTTTGAAACCTCCATTTGCCAGATTAACAGGTCTAATTTTTTTCCCTATAATGCCTGATGAGGTTAGAGAACACCTGACAAGTGAGATCAGAGACCATTCCTTCATCAGAAGATCCTCCAGACCCTTTAGATTCCCAAGCTCCATGTTGAGGTGCTTCTCCTCTTCAGTTCACTCCTCTCATGTTCCGTAGGGTTCAGGTCGGAGGACTGGAATGGCTATAGCGAGCAGAAGTTTGGTTTTGAGCTCAGTGACCCATTTCTGTGTTGTTTTCGAGGTTTGTGTTTGGAATATTGTACGGTTGAAAGATCCAAACATGGCCCATTATAAGATTTCTTACAGTCACTTACTGATTTTTTATCTGTTGGTATTTGATAGAATCCATGTCGCCATGTAATATCTAACTAAGATGTCAGGACCTCCAGCAAGAAATATGAGCCCAGAGAAAATAAAAAATACAGTAGTATATTTCATTGTACACACAGGGGTACTTATTTCTCTCTGTGTTCACCAAACCCATCTTGAGTGTTTGCTGCTAAAAAGCTCATTTTTTTGGTTTCATCTGATCATAGAAGCCATTCCCATGTAAAGAGTTCCAGTCTTGGCTGATAACTGAATATGCTTTAGTTTGTTTTTGAATGAGCTAGGGAGAATTTTCTTGCTTCCCCTCCCAAACAAAAATGTGTTGATGTAGGTTCTGTTTGACAATTTTTTTAAAAGGTTTCAGAACCAGAATCTGCTATTTTCTGCAATTCTCCAGCTGCTTGACCCTTGGAGAGTCTTTAGCTTCTCAAACTCTCCCCTTATCATCCTTTATTAGGATGGTATAAACACACGTCCTCTTCCAGGCATTTTTTTAACATTTTCTGTTGATTGGAAATTCTTAATTATTGCCCTGATGGTGGAAATGGGAGATTTTCACTGCTCTAGCTCTTTTCTTAAAGAAGCCACTTCACCGAATTTGTGAAGCTCAATTATCTTTTGCTGCACATCAGAAATACATTCTTTAGGTTTCTCATTTTGATGAAATGATTAAAGGAATTTGGGCTTTGTTTCCCTCCTCTTTATATTCTCTGGGGAAACAGGTAGCCATGTCTGGATAATTTCATGTTTATAATCCAAGCTGGAGTGCTCAAAATTGTGAATTTGAATGGGAATATACTTCAGAGATATTTTACTCACTAAAAAATTTCTAGAGGGGGGCCAATAATTGTGTCAACGAGCATTTGAGAAAAACTACGTTTTCAAATTCTTTATTATCCAATGAGAAAGGATACATTTTTGTGATTTTTTTTTTTAAATAAAAAGATCAAAAGGATTAACAATGCAGAAGAATTTTCACAGCCTTCTTTGATCATATTTACCAAGGGTGCCAATATTTTTTGTACGACTGTACATACCTGCTCTCATTAAGAGTGTTAGAATCCGTGATGTACTTGCAAAGTACTTGTAGTCAGTAAAAAGATTTGGGCGACCCTCAGAATAGAGTTAGAAATTAGCCAGACAGGCTATAACACGAAATGCGAGTAGTGGGACATGTAAGTTGCAATATTATATTGTCCTAGAAAATCTTCAAAAGGACTATGAAATAACGTGTTATGACTCTTTACTTTGACCTGACCCATCATGAACCATGCAGTTTATATAAATTGAATTCATCTTTTTTTTGCCAATCTAATGCAATCCAACACTCTCAACTGTTAAGAACACCTAGTTCGGATGCTCCCACCCAGTATTGCTACGCCGATTCTGGGCTGGCCCATAAACTTTTGCTCTTTGTGTTGGAACGTACAGTGAGTGCATGCAGACACAGCAACCACACATTACTGTTTATTGTACAGTCTGTAATTATGGCAATATTAACTCTAATCCTTTGCCTATAATTTGTCTGTTTCTTTATATTTATTATTCTTTTTTATATATATAAACTAATTGATCAAGATTGATTGGTGCTTCTTACTTGCATTTTATTTTTATATTTAAAACGGACATTCTAAGTTTAAAGAAATGGAAAAGTACAAATTCATTTCATAATTTTAAATGTTAGTCTCTCTCTCATCTCAACTCAAAGATGATGATTATTCTTCTTTTTCTGTGTTGGATTTTGGGCATAAGCACCCAATGTACAGAGATAATACAAGATAAGTTTAATATTCTAAAGTATATTATTGTTATTTTATTTGAATTATTATTACGTATTATTATTATTTATTTATTCTATTTTGCCAACCCCATAATCCAGGCACCAAACAGAATGCAACGCGGGGACATTAGCGCTATTGCGCCATTTTGCGACTACTTGGCGGGTCTTTTTTTGAATCGGCATCAATTTATCAGAGCTGACCTATGCAATTGCACTTACAGCTCAAACTGTGGTGAGTATATCTGGAAATTAGATCATGTATAATGTAAAAGTGTTTATGTCCCCCTATATAATGATGTACTTATGTATATCAAATACATGAAGTGTTTTAGCTGTAGGCGATAGGTAGAGATAATTAATTGAAAATGTGCGTTAACTGTTATATCCCTGAAATAAAAACGCCTGAGTCATTAAAGCCATCTAGCACTGAAAAACAGTTCAAATAAAGTTTAAACTTAAGGCGTATGTTTTAATTGTATATTATTATTGTTTGGATAATTTAGCGTTAAGCTTTTTCATCATGAAGTCACCTCGATTCAATGCTTTTTTTTCCTTCAGTTGTGTCATGCGAATTAGATTCTGCGCGAATGTTTATAATAATAATATTCTGCTGTGTACAAGTTGTTTAAATTAATTTAGGAGTAATTAGGCTATCTCCTTTAGCTGTCAGATTTCTACACAGGATGTAAAAGGAGGCTCCTTTTTTTTTAAAGCAAAAACAGCCTTTTCTACTACAAGCTCTAGTTTTATATTTGGGGTTCAAGTTTATCACTAAGGTACCTGTCCGGCTGGAGTGGATTAGTGGATTAGTTCCACCGGCTGCTCATGCGGATTATAGCACCCCTTTCTGGTTGCTTTCTTACGGAGGAGGTGCACCAGGGAGTAAACCAGTTCATGGAGAGCACCTTTAACTACCCACGAAAATCGTTCTGGTACTTCCTCTCTGCCTTCACACTGCCCTCTCGATGGCCAGTGACCAAAGAGAGTATGCTAGGATTTCCGGTGGAGGCGTTCTGTTCGCGATTCAACTGTGTCCACAGAAAGCGCCTCCGCTTAGTGAAGTGATCCCAAGCTGCACTCCAAGAGCCTGTAAGTTCTCTCGGCATCCAGCTTGGCCAGCCAGGAAAAACACAGGGCTACTTGGGCCAGGCTACTTCTACCTTGCATTACCATGGCCTCCACTTCCCAGGTCCTATCAGGCCAAGCTGCTCCGGCAGCTGCCAGAGCAGTGCTGACCCAGGGGGTTTTGCAGGCCTGAAGCACTGCTGACCTGCGGCTCTCAGGCGGCCGAAGGTCACTGCACGCTCCTTGGGTCAGGTGATGTCCACTTTGGTGGTCCAGGAGCGTCACCTATGGCTGAACCTGGCAGACATGAGGGAGTCTGATCGGGCTCAGCTCCTCCCAACTCCCCCAGTCTCCCAGGATGGCCTCTTGGCGGCCAGTGAGAGCTTTGCCCAGCAGTTCTCTGCAGCCCAGAAGCAGTCTGAGGCCATCAGACACATCCTGCCTTGGTGACCCACTGCTGCTTTCACCCCGCCCGCCCTGGGCATAGCCGCCCTCAGGCTGCTGGCCACCAAGCGCCAGAGCCTCCCTGGGCCTCCTCCACGCTCTGCTGCGGCCACAGCAGCAGCCTTCACCGAGAGAGCCGCCCAGCGAGGGGAGATGATGCGCAGAAGGGCGGTGCAACCTGTCTCTGCCCTAAGCCTGCCAAGCTCCCAGGCCAAGCAGAAGCGTTCCTGGGGCCCAGGCGACTGGAGGAGTTGGAGGCGATCAGCTGCGTCAGGAGATGGTAGCAGGACCACTCCTTCCCGGAGGAGGGCTGGGGAAATCCTTTGTTTCTCATTTTCATTTTTGTTCCACCACTGGCCCTGCAGGGCCGGTGGTACCCTAACTGCACTCAAAGAGCTGTTTCCTCTACCTCCGGGTCCCAAGAGGCCACAAACGACAGTTGGCGACGTGCTTCCTCGCCGCTCTCGTCCAGATTGTTTGTGGTTATAAAGTCATTGATTAGAAAATGATTAATTTTTTAGTGAGCGAATGTTTAAAGATGCTAACTTGATGGCAGTGCTTTATGTCATTACATCAATTTTAGTTTGATGCATAATAGGCCACCAGATTAGATGAGATTTGCCCTTAAATTGAGATGACCTTAAACTTTCTGTCACATGATAAAACTGAAATAGAAAGCTACAGGCACACTGGGTTCCAGCTTGTTCTGTAAACATTTGTGAATGGTGCTGTTATTATAAGCGGGGACCCGGACACATATCACTGAGAGAGCTGCTATTAGCTGTTTTTGGTTCACCTACAGCAGATGGAAGTTTGGGCCCCTGGCATTGTGGCAGCCGGTGGGAGGAAGCTCCCCTGGGAGCAGGGCCCTGAGCTTTAGTGTTTGGGGGGGCCAGCTGTTTTTCTTGTTGTTGATATCTGCTTGGGCTTGCATGAATGAGTGTGAGAGTTTAATCCCAGCATACACCCAATTCCTCCATTTCTGAGGAACGCACAGCAAGTGGGAGATGCTGGAGAAGAGGATAATGTGTCGGTGAGGAGGGCTGTGTCTCTGGTGTTTCCTGTGGCTGTGATATGTTGTCTTGGCTGGCTTTCTTCCAGAAAGTCATCCTTAACAGAGTCTCTGAGTCTTGTAGCTGTTTTGATGCATCACAGTCTGTCTGAGGGAGCTCTGAGAGGCAGGGCTCGGCCGGGATGGTGTCCATCAGCAGTGCTTGTTGTGGTTGCATGGTGTTATCAGTTGGGAGTGGTCCACTGATGAACGACTGAACTTTGAGTCTTCAAAGTGTTTGAAAGAGTTCACTGAAGTCCTTCTTAAGGAGTTCTGACTGCTCTTTCAGAGTATCATTCTTCCCCACATGGATGATAATTGGATTTGTAGTCTTGTGCTTCATCAGAATATTCTGAAGTTCCTTGTTCACATCAGAGACCGTTGCTTGAGGACTAATGTGTTTAATCACATTTGGGGATTCCTCACCCGCATTCATTAATGCTTCAAATCTGTTCTCAAGATTTATAGGGGGAGGTAGAATAATGGTATTTACCAGCCTTGTCATAGTTGAATCTGGGGTAGAGGATGCTACAGCAGCAATCATCTGAGAAACTTCGTGACAGTGTCTGATGTCTCGTGTTCCTTTGGGTCTCCGCTCCCTGTTTGTGCCATCGATTAGGGTGGCGATCAGTTTGACTTGTTCCTCTACACTTGGTGTAAACTGTTGAGATTCAGAAGATTCATGGGACTCACCGGCTGTATGCTGAGGGGGTCCATGACGACAGTCTGCTGTGTGTTCCGTCTGTTTTGGAAGTCCAGCAAGTAGCTTTGTTTCAAGAATCACAATCCTTTGTAGAAGTTTGCAGCAGTTCATGCAACAAAGTGGATCAACAGGAGGCATTTCTCTCTCTTCTCTTTGAATGTAGGCGGTTGTTATCCATCTCGGAATGTAAGCTGCTGGCAGTGGGAGGCAAAGTCTTCTTTTGTAGTATTATTCCAGTCCCAAAGTTTTTAGTTTTAGTATTAGTGCCAAAAATCTTTTGTTTGAGCAATGTGCTGATCTGCTGAAGTAAAAAATCTTTGAAAAATCAGAGAAAAGTACAGAAATAAGAAGCAAAGCGGAGAACAGTAAGCTAGAACGTCCGAACGGTAGCAAAGCTGGAACCATAACAAACTCAACTTTAACATGCATCTGTTCGATTGTGATGCCTTGCTCACTGACATGCTTGCGCACAAATCCACGACCTTTACATACCTAAGCTCATAAGGATCTACAATCATAATAATAATAATAAGAAGTTAATAAGAATGCTTAAATTAGTTCCTAGGCTTAACTTGTAGTTATATATGAAGAGTTCAGATGGAAAAGCCTCTAAGTGCGATCCAACATTTTCTTCTAAAATAATTATTTTCTCATCCTCCTATGTTTTATGTTCAGTTATTTCCTTTAATGGGAAAGAAAATAAACTGTTCATTGCTATTAAAGTGAAATTACTGAACCTACACATGGGAGCCTGATAAAATTTTTATTTTTAGAAGAAAATTTCAAATGGCACTAGGTTTTTGCAGCTGAACTTTTCAAATAAAATCAATTTGCACTATTTGAAAATAATATTTTATTTTAACATGTGCACTCTCACTCTTATTCGTATGTTTAATAGTCGAAAACGCAAACGTCTATTGTCACATTTATTAATGTTTTACATCATTAACATATCGCATATTTTTTTAATTCAAAAGGGTGGAATTTCATAAAAGGTTGAGTAGTTTGCATCACTAGATAGTCTATTATTAACCGGTGCAGCTGATCATTTCTATCATAAAACAGTTCTGTAATACTGTAGGCTACTGCTTACATTTTTCCACAAACTCTAGTTGCGTTGTGACAGTAAGACCCACATTCTTTGATAGGATTGGCCATCTAGACCACTGAGGCAGACCAGCCTAGAGCCCTGCACGGGCCTCAAATTTAAGCCCTATCTCGAGACGCTCAGGCCTTAGACCTAGATTTTTTTTTTTTTTTATGACCAAGCGGCCAGTGCCAGACAGTGAACCTATGGATCAGTTTAGCCTTCTTAAATCATCACGACTTGCCTAAAATAAAATCTATAGATAGACAGTTCAAGCATGTTTAAACATTAAACCTAGATAAATGTGCGCTATATCCAATAGTTTGTGCGGAGAGTGCAAGCTAAAGCACGCTTGCCAGCGCGATCACTTGCATTTTTTTCAGTGGATATGCAGTAATTTTTGCTCATAAAGGTAAGAGTAATGCATCATTGGTAACAGTAAAGTGTCTACTTTTATTTGTGTGCACTCACAATATCAACAAATTGTTGTGCTTTTATAAAAAAAAGAAAATAGTCATGCGCTTTCTACCGTCTCATCTTGAACAGGAGCGCTTCACAAAAATGAACCAAAGCTCAGTGAATACATGGCTCACAGACGTGACAAATATATCTATAGAAAGCTTTAAATGACTACTTAACGAAATACAACAAATCAGAAACAAAAACTAAATTTTTATAATCATAATCCATAAAGATGAACTTTTTTTCTAAAAGTAGCGTAAAATGAAGAGGTGGGCGAGTCAGGATTGGTAACATCATCCTTATGCGACACCAACTCAGAAAACACTATTTATTAGTAAATAATTCAATATCTCATTCCTGTTTCCCTCATGACTCATTTATGGTAATAATTTTTTGCCGATGCTTTGTGTCAAGCTTAAGCCTATTCATTCGTGCATTTGAAAGCAGAACACTGCGCTGCTGTGGGACACTTAACACTGTTGAGCCACACTATTGACAGTCCGCGGTAGCCACGGTCTCATGTTGTTTCCCCCAGTGCTGCAATTTTTTCATCACTAATTGATGGATGTCTAAAATATAAAAATAAGGAGAAGCCTTAAACAGGCCTGAGGCCGGCCCGCATCTGAACTATGATGTGAAAATTGGCCCGAAGCCCGGCCCGAGGTGTAAAAAAGTAAGGGTGAAATGCAGGGCTCTAGACCAGCCTAAAAGTTAAACTTTATAACTTTTTGTCGTCCTAACAACAAACAGCTTTACTCATTCTTATACTCAGAGTCTTATACTGTCTATCCGCTATGACTATTTTAGTCTTCCAAAGGACAAGATGGGTGGAAAAACAGTAATAAAAATTTGATATAAACGACATAAAATGCAGGCCAGGAGCTAGGCCCTATAGAGGTGCGAGGCCGTGTGTCGTACACAATGGTGATTAGGTTTTGAGACAGTACTGTGCACCAGACAGGGTGGGTGGAGGTGGGAGGAAAAAAAAAAGCTGTTAATAAAATGTATCTTAATGTTTTTCAAAACTATTCAGTTCCAATAAGGTTGATGTTAAAATGTAATTATTTTGAAAATGTTCTGTTCCATGTTAAATGTAAATGATAGAACAAATGAATAAATAAATCATATTTGTTATAACCCAGTTCATCTCTTCAGTCATTTTTCTGATAAAACCACAAAACATTTGTGGATTTCATTTTCAGATTAAGTTAAACTATTCTTTTTGCTAATGTCTTAAAGGGTTAGTTCACCTAAAAATGAAAATTGTCATTAATGACTCTCACCCTCGTAATGTCGTTCCAAACCCGTAAGACCTCCATTGCATCTTGAACACAGTTTAAGATATTTTAGATTTAGTCCGAGAGCTTTCTGTTCCTCCATTGAAAGTGTATGCAAACGGTATACTGTCCATGGTTAGAAAGGTAATAAAAACATCATCAAAGTTGCTGACATATGATGCTGCGGACTTGTTTTCTGGTGCGCCCAATAACACATCAGTGGCGTCACTGCAGTGTTGTGAACGCGCTCACAATAGACCCGGAAGAGAAGACAATGCTGAATAAAGTTGTAATTTTTGTTATTTTTGGACCAAAATGCATTTTCAATGCTTCAACAAATTCTAACTGACCCTCTGATGTCACATGGACTACTTTGATTATGTTTTTATTACCTTTCTGGTAGGGATGTAACGATGCACTCCGAGTCGGTTGAAAATCGATAATTATATGTGACGATTCGTGTCGGTTGAGATGTTAAACGAATCGCGATACCGCGTTTACAAACAGCAGCAGGCTGAAGCAGTAGCCTATATTTTGACCTCGCTTTGCGAAGTAGCGATAGCAGCGAACAAGCTAACCAACACTAAACAGTAGCAAAATGCGGCGTGACAAGTGTAGATGACGTTGATGTTGAGGATGCACCAACCTCATTCAAATCGGATGTGTGGCGGCATTTTGGCTTTCCGAAGATTAAAAATGAAAGCGGTGAGGTGGTAACGGACAAAACAAGAAGATGTTAATATACACCAATAGCACAACAAACATGATGCAGCATACAAACCGTCACCACCGTGAGAAGCTCCAGTCACCGCCCGTCTGCGTAAAAACCTGTTAGTGGGCCAAACCACACTGACCCGGCGGATTTGCAGCCCCACTTTCGGCGGCGAGTCACGAGAGCCAAGGAGATCACAAGGTGTATCGGCGTTTTCATGGCAAAAAGATATGAGGCCGTTTTCTGTCGTAGAAAATGAAGGATTTAGGCTACTCCTCAACAAATTGGAGCCCAAATACACCATCCCATCACGCCCCCAGCCAGACTGTCATGCCAGCGCTTTACAGGGAAACAAAATCTAAGGTAATTGAGACCCTCAGAAAAGCATATAGTGTATCAATTACAAGCCCGACGGCTGGACCTCAGGGCTACCCAGAGTTATCTTCACGGTCACAGCCCATGTGATAACCAGTGAGTGGGAGATGGTTAATTTTTGTTCTCCAAACTACGCCCATTATTCGAAACACACACCGGAGCTAATATTGCTGAAGTTTTAAAAGGTCAACAGCTGAGTGAATGGGGCTTCAAAGGCTATCAACCATGGAATTGCTGTAGTCACGGACACTTTGCCAAAGGAATATGGATGTTGCTGTCAGAGAGGCTGGGCTGGCCCCCCATGTCAGGTGTTTTGCCCACACTTTGAACTTAGCCAGCCAAGCGGGTTTTGAGTGTGCCCAGCGAAGGAAGCCGTTTGTTGGGCAGAGTGAGGCGTATTGCTGCCTTTTTTTTCAATCGGTTCCACAGCCACAGCTGCGCTCGCGGCAAACAGATACTGCTGGAGCTTCCACTGCATAAGCTAATCATCGATAAAGCCGCTCACGCGCTGGAACAGCAGTCTGGATATGATCAGCAGCTATCTCGAACAGCAAGCGGGTTGTGACAGCAACTCTACTGAGCAGCGGCGTTCGGCCGAAATGTCCGTGGACATCGATACTTTGGATGGCTCCGACATCCGTGATGTGGAGAGGACATAGTGAAGCTTCTAAAGCCACTCAAAACAGCCACCACTGTGCTGTAGCTGACGAAAAAAAAGCCCCACTGTATGCCTCATTTGTGCCCTTAAAAGCATATGATCAGGCATAACATGGCATCCAACGAAGAAGATTCCCCCACTGTAGCCGGAAGCGCATAAAGGCTATACTGAACAGCCTTTACAGCAGATACACTTCCAGGTACAACCACCTGCTGGAGTGCACCGCGTTTTACCCCCAGATTCGGGCTCTGCCTCATCTAGAAGACAGACCAGCGTGATATAATTCCACAGACTGAAGGAGAAAGCTGTACTGATGTTGCGCAGAACCAGGTAGCCTATTGTATTTATTTTACTCTTTTTTCTAAATTGTATTTATTTTTACTCTCCTCTAAATTGTATTTATTTTACTCTCTCTAGAATTGTATTTTATTTTACTCTTTCTAGAATTTATTTCTTTTTAAATAATTTGTTTATTATTATGGCATATTTTCTAAATGTGTTTCCAAATGTGTTTGTGTAACTGGTATTAATGATACAAATTACCTTAAATTATATTAAATCTTGCCTTTATAACAATGTGAAACCCCTGTGTGGCCCTTAGATTTTTACTTTGATAGTTACTTTTTATTTCTGCCTTTCTATTCCTCTGTGTGTGCAGGATGAGGGGGCAAAGAAGGTGCCAGTGGTGCTTTACCTGGCAAACAGCCTCTTGACCAGACAGACAGAGGCAGGGCTGAAACAGCCTCCTTCAAGAAAACAGCATTGGAGGTCTCCTTGTTTATATGAAAAGATTTATGCAGAAATTTAAGTACAGATTTGTATTATTTTAGCTGTTTTGGATTTGTTTTAATATTTCAATTTAGTTTTCAGCAGGGGACATTGTTGTCAGCTTTGCCCAGAAAAAAGATATGCTCAGTTTCAGAAAGAAATGTCTAAGCTAGGAAAGAGCATTTTGTCTGAGTGAGATTGAAATCAAATAACAAAAAAGGAATGCTGGCATCTGGTGAGATTTCTATAACAAAGGGAAACTTTTTATCTTTCTTAAATCTCATTTTTGTACAAACAATCGGGAGAAAAATCGTTATCGTGAAACCAGTATACGTGAATGCAGTATATCGCATCCTTGTGAGTTCAGTGAATCATTACATGCTTACTTTCTGGACGTGGACAGTATACCGTACATACATTTTCAATGGAGGGACAGAAAGCTCTTGGACTAAATCTAAAATATCTTAAACTGTGTTCCGAAGATAAATGAAGGTCTTACGTGTTTGGAACGACATGAGAGTGAGTCATTAATGACATAATTTTCAGTTTTGGGTGAACTAACCCTTTAAAATTTAATCATTTAGTGTTGTCTCACATTGAATCTTGAACTCTATCTGATCTTATGTTACACTTTCTCTGTATGTTTTATTTTTGCTTTTTCTTCTCTCTTTCTCTGTATGTTGATTTTTATTTTACAACAAAATTCCTGTCTCTGTTAAAGGTTTGATGTCATGTCAACAAAATCCATACTAGCCATATCTTTCTTTAAAGTTTGAGTTTGACAGTTTGACAATTTTGACAGTTGTTGGTTTGTGACAGATAATGATTTTTGATTTAATTTTCCAACAAAATGCAATGTCTGTCAGATGAAGGAGATTGATGTCAGTCTGATGTTGGATTCTAACATCGACCCAATTTTAATTTTCATCCAAAATACCACATCTGACCAACGTAGCAGATTGACGTCAGTCTGACGTTGGGTTCTGACGTCAACCAGATTTTCATTTTCATCCAAAAATGCAACTTCTTTACCAACGTTGGAGATTGGACGGTCAGCCTGACATTGGGTTCTGACGTCAACCAGATTTTCATTTTTATCCAAAATGCAACGTCAGTCTGACCAGCGTTGGAGATTGATCGTTCAGTCTGACGTTGGGTTCTGACGTCAACCAGATTGTCATTTTCATCCAAAATGCAAGCATTTTGGATGAAACGATCAACCCGATTTCTTTCATTTTCTTCTAACCAAAATTTTAACGTCTCTCCAACGCTTGGGATCCAGTGCCAATGTGGCCCGTTATACTGACGTCCAGTGCCTGCTGGGTAAGGTGGAGAGTAACACTAGGTGGGGAAGTAGAAAAGCACTGGGTGGGAGGTATTCACCAGGTGGAGAGGTAGACTACTAGGTGGAGGTATACACTAGGTGGAGGTATATACACTAGGTGGAGTTAAACACTAGGTGGGAGTTAAACGCCTTACTAGGTGGAGGTAAGGGCACCAGGTAGGGGTTATGGGGTAGAAATGCCAACTGAGAGGCCAGGAAGGAGTTAGGGAAGACTCCAGTACACCAGGGTAATTTTCCAGTTGCTCAAATTTATTAGAGAGACATGCCACAAATCAGTGATGATTTCAGAGTGGATATTTCAAAAAGAACAAAAAAGAAAAAACAGAAGAGAAAGTAACAAAAAATACAACAAAACAAGCACTGAAACTACATAAACATTAAAAAGAAAATGCTGTCAGCAGCAAAACTCTACAGCCTCAAAACCACTTCTGCAGGGTACTTCTTTCTAGTTCATACACATCCTCACAGCAGCATTATGTACTTCAAGTCAAAGCAGTTTCCTGACTTCTGCCCCCCACCCCTTACAAACTACAAAACATTGACTGATTAAATAATAGGATATTTTCCGCCAGACAATAATGGCACAGAAGAGCCAATCAGTGGGGGGAGCACCTATCCCAATGTACACATCCTGCTAGAACACATTTCCCTCAAACTAGAAATACAAAAAGAAAATGGCAGTAATGCAAGAAAAGAGAGAAATACCTCTGCGAGCACCGCATAAATCTACACTGAAGTGACTTGATTCATATAACGGATATGTATACCACATCTCCTAGCACCCCTCCCATTTAGAAAAATGGAATGATCTTATCATTACTGGATGGCTCGGTTACGCGCACTTTTCTGAGCACTCCATATTCAAACTGGAACTGACAGGTAAGACTGGTCTACACATCTTCAACTACTACTTAAATATATAGATAACAACTATGCTTTATACAATAAAAGTGCACTGTGTGAAACACGCCATCTGCGTTATTATTGCCTCCACCACTTACGGGCCAACACTTAAGCAATATATGCTTGCCACTTAGGGATCGCTCACACAGCTCTTGATAATCACAGTCCATGGGACATACAAACCCTACAATACATTTTGTCAATACCGAACACTTCAAAACACATTGCTTCCTCCCCCCAGAAGCCACAACACAGTCCAGATATTATGGGAAGTGGTAACTGTTAATGGCGATTATCCCTCCGATCATCATCACAGAGGTATACACTAGGTGGAGGTAACATTAGGTGGAGGTATACACTAGGTGGAGGTATCACTAGGTGGAGGTATGCACTAGGTGGAGGTAACACTAGATGGAGGTAACGCTAGATGGAGGTAACGCTAGGGAAAGGTGGTGTTTAAGACCAGGAGCTGTAGGACGAAGGGAAACAAAAACAGTTAACTCTCTTGCAGTAAGGCTTGCTGGATTAGTCATATATTGTACATGCAAAACTGCAACAAAATAAAGAAGGTAATTGTGATGCTGTTATTGCACAATGAATATTTGGTAAGTAAACCGCATGAATGAAGTTGATCAGAATTCATAGAAATGACTGACATTATCGTTTAGCCTATAGAATAATTATCTAATTACTGCAAGCTTATGACACTTTTAAATAGGACTGCATACCAGAACAGAAAGTACACTGGACGCAGAGAAAGGATGTAACTTTAATGGAAGTCGCATAAATATGTATCGAAGCAGCGGGGAAAATGAGCTGGGCAAATAAATAACTGTATTATATGGCATAAGATTTACAGATTACAGGGCAAAACAAAAAAACCTGTGACTATTTATTCATTCACTGTAGCGCTTTATAAACAGCGCTAAAAACCGGCAGTGCAAAATATTAGGTTACTATTTTATTTAATCAAAACACAATAATACTATTATTATTGTTGATTTATTTTGTGTTATATTTGCAAAAAGCTTTACAGTCCACACAAGCAAAATATGACGTTAGCTAGACACTAGTTAATAGAGTCTGAGAACGTGATGTCAGCAACGCAATGCATTTTGGGACTTGGGGACATGGACGCTGCTGTATGTACTGTATTGGATTGATAATAAACAGTTATGTTTGCTTTGTACAGCTAAAAAAATATGTTACAATGGTGAAAGCTTGTTGTGTAATTAACTGCCATACTCGCACTCATGAACGGCATGGGAAAATAATTTCAAATGGAGTCGCGATTGTTCAGCTTTCCCCGCCTGGAAACAGCACCTTGATCTCAGGTCTCCGAGCAGGACAAAGTTTTGGGTGTCGCATGGCTTGGTTAGCAGCAGTAAGAAGGAAAACCATCAGCTTCAACAACAAGATCGTGACTGTATGCTGTCCCCTGACTAATATGTGCCCCAGCGTTGTCATGAAACCTATGGCTGTCAAATTATCTGATCACAATTAATCACATCCAAAATCAAAGTTTGTGTTTATCAATGTTTTGCGTACTCGTGTATATTTAAGTAATGTATATATAAATAACATGCATACATGTGTATAAATAGAAAATATATTAACGATGTATATACTATACACACACATATGTAAAATACATACACACGATATCCTGCATTATCAGCAGCATGCATATTGCATACCACCTGTTACAATAATAAACGGCAAAATTGATCAATTCTGTATCTCTTTACAGCATCATAACAGACTGAGGTAAATGTGTAATGGTTTACAGTAACGATAATATAAAACAGGTAAAGGGCAGAGTGTAATGGCATAAAAAGATAATTAGGTAAACAAGTATCAAGACCACAGGTAAGGCAATAAGTAAAAAATTCAATTAAAAAAATATATTTAATTTATACGTTCAGTACACTTGTAGTGCTAATACAACAGGAATAACATGTATCAACAGTGTAACCTTCAACTATCAAGATCATAGATAATGCATACTACCACGACAAAATTAACAACTGTTGTGACGCTCGGACACTCTTCAAAACCTTCTCTTCCCTTCTTAATCCGCCTCCACCTCCTCCTCCCATCGACTCTTACAGCTGACGACTTGCAGTTTTCACAAATAAGACAAGAACCATCAGTGACCACCTCCACACCGCAGACTGAGGATAACTTCACAAATCGACTAATGCACACTCTCTCTCCTCTTTCTCTCCACTCTCAGAGACGGACGTTTCCAAACTTATCCTGTCCAGTCATCCTACTACTTACCCACTGGATCCGATCCCCACTCACCTCCTTCAAGCGATTTCTTCTCCAGTCATACCTTCACTTACTCACATTATCAACTCCTCTCTTCACTCTGGAACATTTCCCTCAGCAAGAGCAGCTTCAAAATCCTCAGTACTCATTTTGCTGGACCTGTCTGCTGCTTTTGGCACCGTTAATCACCAGATTCTCCTGTCCACCTTCAGAAAGATGGGCATCTCTGGAACCGCACTCCAGTGGCTTAACTCCTACCTTTCTGATAGATA
>NC_056609.1:7587576-7587751 GCF_018340385.1 Cyprinus carpio
ATAACATCTCTATACAGCTGGGTTCATCAACCATAACTCCTTCCAGGACAGCCAGAAACCTAGGAGTTGTGATGGATCATCAGTTAAGTTTCAAAGGCCATATTGCTGCAATGGCCCGGTCCTGCAGATGTGCCTTATACAACGTTGGGACGATTAGACCCTTAATGTCAGAGCA
>NC_056609.1:7588154-7588244 GCF_018340385.1 Cyprinus carpio
AACATCGAAAGACTCATCTTTTTCGCTTGCACTTAAAGGGATAGTTCACCCAAAAATGAAAATTATGTCATTAATGACTCACCCTCATGT
>NC_056609.1:7588484-7592288 GCF_018340385.1 Cyprinus carpio
CTCTCTGAGTTCAAATAAGATGAACGCCGAGCCAGATAACGAATGAAACATTGACTCGTTCTCGAGTCAAGAACCGTTTCTGTCGGACGCATATCCGCATTATTAGTGTTTATGCATCTTGCATCCCCTGTTACAATTAAATAAACAGTGAACTTGATTAATTTTGTATCGCTATCTATTTGATGCATCATACACACCCTGACGTTAAATGTGTACAGTTTATAGCGGGGTTACATACTACCAAATCTTACCCGTCAGAGGATGCCCAGTGCACTGCAGAGTTTAGCTCCAACCCTGATACAACAACACCATTGGCCTCCTAAATCAGTGTGTTTCCCTTCAGGACGTACGTGCGTCGCTTACGAAAACTCACAGGTAGGTGAAGGTTTAGTGGAGCTAAACTCTGCAGTGCATGGCCCTCGAGGTGGGTGAATAACCCTGGTTTACAGTAGCATATAAAACAGGTAAAGGGGCAGTGTAAAACAAAAGATAATTGGTAAACAAGTATCAAGACCACATGTAAGGCAATAAGTAAAAAATTAAATAGAAAAACAATTATTTAATTTATACATTAAGTACTTAGTGCTAATACAAAAAAGGAGTAACACGATGTAACAACAGTCTAACTTCAAGTATCAGAAAAGATAAATGCAATAGAAGTTGAAGTTAAATGGGAAAAACAAATTAAATTTAGAGGTTCTAAGTGCAGAAGTGTAGTGCAAATACAACGGAGTGTAAAATATGAAATTATAACCTTAAAGTATAAAGAACATTGATAGTAAAAGTTAAATAGAAAAAACAATTAAGGTTAGAAGTTCAGTGTAGCTGTTGTGCAAATACAGCAAGGTGTAACATGTAATAGTATAATCTTTGATTATGAGGCATAATGCGATAAGTAAAAAAAGGTAAATAGAAAGACAATTATTAAAACTAATTAATTCAAGACAACTATAAGTACAAACACACTCCAATGTGTCAGTGTGTACAGGAGGTACAAAGCCATGACTCAGTTTCTGAAGTTGCCTGACTGAGTCCCACACAGCTGAGGTGGAACCACTGGACTGCACAACTTTCATTGTCACAAGCCACCATGTCATCCAGATCTTCAGGCCCTTTGCAAATGCACCAGAGTTTTCAATAATTCTCACATGTATGCGTTCTTGTTCTTTTTGTGCGAGATGGCTGTAACTCTGTTGAAACAGGTGTCTTTGTGGAGGCTTGTTGAGTATAGTAACAAGACACAAGCTCAGGTAGTGAAACTTTGTGGAAGAACTACTGTGCCCTCTTTAGAAGTGTTGTCCAGTAGTCTGTATCCGGTAAGACCTGAACCACAACACAGTCTTTCTCTGTCCACACAACAAAGCCACAAAACTGTGACCCAGTAACGAAGATCTGTGTTTGTACTTGGCTGTAGTATATGTGTGTTTGTTTCAAGTGTAACTTCCCATCAGTTACCTGGAGACAGAAAGCGCTGTCATCTGCACAAGCCTGCAGGATGGAGTTGTTGCAGTTCTTAAATGTGCATTTGATTTCCAGACAGCCTTTCCCACAACATGTGCAGTGAATGAGGCCATCAGGCGATGTCCCAACCTCAGGAAATAATGGATTTATGATAAATCCACATTGCTCCACTTTTAGGTTTGTGTGTTGAGGTGCTGCTATTTTGACATAGGCTTGCCTTGCTGTTCCTTCATTGTCTATCCCCCATCTGATGGCAGCTGAGGTTGCTGTTTTTTTGGGATAGCACACTATTGACACAGTTGATGTGGCTGGTTTCTCAACACTAGCGGACATAACGGCATGCATATTTGAAGCTGTTATTCTTCCTGCTCTTGATGTGTACCAGACAGATGATCGATGTTGCAGTCTCGTCTGAGCTTCAATTGCAGCTGCCTGTGTCTCTGTTACTGCTACCAGGTGTGTGAGGGTGTTGCAATGCTGGAACAGGATGGGTAGATCACATCCATCCTTTCCTGGGTCACAAAGTTGCTGTAGGGATTTTGGCACTGCATGTGGCTTAACTGGGTCGATATAATGATGGTAATACTCTTCCATCCCAGAAAGACAAACGGCCTTGCTATGAGTGTGCAAAATCTGAATCAGGGGTGACAGGTCTGAAAGTGTGGGCTCATGTGCACAATGACTCGTGGAGCCTAAACGAGTATGTATCCCTGACATTCCCCTCTCTCCACTGTCAAGTGCCACTCTCTTTGCTGCACCAGTGGTGAAGTCGATCTTGTGGCCCACCTCTGTTTGGACCTTATCAACATTAGCGGGCATCTTATGGTATTGTGGAGTGTCGTTGTCTTTGTTGGTCCAGTGTTTACGGACTGATGCTTCGATTTTAAAAAGGAGAGCCCCAACATGTGTGCAAGACTCTGCTATGCCAGCTATGCATGTGCAGTGTGCACACTCTACTTGGCCACTGGAGCTGAGGATTACCCATGGCTTGAATGGAGGTTCATTAAGGCTTTGAGAGTCCAAAACCTATGATATATAGAAAAACACTAAGGTAAGTACAATATGAATGATTAATAAGACAAATATCTCTAATCATGTTATATGAACAGGCCTCACACTAGATAGATAGACACACACACCGTGAACACCCCCCCCCAGGGCTGTGCAATTAATCACATGCGATTGTCATGCGCATCTCATCAGTAAAGCCGGTTCCGTGATTAGTAGTAAATCTCCATCACTTGCTTTCAGAGGGAGCAGCATTTACTACACAGAGCCGTAGATCACTGACAATTAGGCATTATTGCGTTCATTACTGCAGATTGAATCGCATGCGATTAATTGCACAGCCCTACCAACCCACACGGTGAACACACACACCCTGTGGGCAGCCAGCCAGACATAAAATCAAACTCATGACTAACATGTGCTGCTGATATTAAGAGTGACAGAAATGTGTGTTTTATTACATAACGTACCTTTGTGCGAACAACCGTTTTCTGCTCGTTGGCACGGAAAATCTGAAGGTCCTGCACCCATACATTTGTAAATTGCAGGTGGGCCTCGAGATTTATATTTTTTCTAACTGCTCAGATGTGTACGCACTGACACTACAAACAAGGTAAGAAAATACATCGGGGAAGGTTACGTGCGGCAGCTCGTTAAGATCATCCGACCACTCTTTGTGTTCATACGGATCGAGTTCGTTGATTGTCTTGATTTTTTCTAAGTACCGCTACTTTGCTTCCTTCTTGCGTTTTTTTAATGTAATCTTACAATGTTCATGTTCGGTCCAGGTTATTCTACTATTATCGGTGGACATATATGACAGCTGACGAGCGTGTCCCCAAACATGGCCGCGACTACCCAGAATGCAATGCGCAGTGACGTAGTTTCCCAAGCTGCCTTTTATTGTGTAGCAGTGTTGGAAAAGACTTGGCTGATTGATCGTACAAAGTGCTTTTGGCTCCATCTGCTGGACATTGGCGGTTAGTTGTAGATTTTGTAGTAGTAAATGAACAAATTGAGTATGTAGGATTGGATGCGTGTTAAGAGGCATAAATAACGTTATGACAGAATTTAGAACAGATTTTCAATAGCGATATCGATTAAACTCCATTGCATTAAACTCAAGCCGCCGTGCTATCCTCCCTACAGCAGGTGGCGCTGCACATCAGCACGCGAGGAGGAAACGTTACGCCTACGTCCCTGCCAGCTTACTTTAATTTTGCGCGGGGGAAACATTGACACGGACGGAGCGAGTACCTCGAGGACTTCTGTTGAAACAACTGCCAGGTTTGCTCTGATGGAAAATATATTTGTAATAGTGTCTGTTATATGAGT
>NC_056609.1:7592309-7593496 GCF_018340385.1 Cyprinus carpio
TAAATGAATAAACACTACGGGACTCAATGGATTGGTCAGAAACTGTTTGTTTGGTGAACTCTCTCTTTAAGTAGATCATAAAGATATAGTACAAACCTGCATCTTATTTCAGCTTGAGATCTGTTTCCTCTCACCTTCTGCACACTTGAGTTCTACCTGAAAATAAATTACACTGATTTTAGAAATAAACAAGTAGCATTTACTAAAGCAAATGTTTTTGTGTGGTTTAAACACAGCAAATGCATGAGATGTTTTATCCTCAATAAGAATGATGACCGTGATCATAATGAACAGTAAGAGAAGTTAATTAACATGAGTACAGGAGAGATGAAGGAGTCAAACAGGCGTCTAGCGAAGCATGGGAAGCGCTGATAAAAAGATTGCTGGAGAACATTGTTACTGTTTAACAACAACAGAAAATCAGAAAGAAGCAGTAGAATGCATCCAGAAACACTGAGACTTGTGTTTAAATGTGTTGAATAGCTCTGATAGTGATGGGTAAAGACCTGCAGAGTCTGTGGACACAGATTACAGTGAAGGACTGTAAGGAACACCTTAAATAGAGCCCGACCAATATGGGTTTTTGACGCTGAGGCCGATACCGATACTAGGGAGTAAAAAAAAGGCTGATATCGGTATACCAGTCAATATTCTTTGTGTATATTATAAGTACAATACCAGACAAAAGTTTGACACTTTCCCATTCGTGTGTCCAAACATTTGACTGGTACTCCTTTTTCAATGATCAACATGGTTGTTTAAGAAATGAAAAGCAACACTGCTAATATACCTCTGTATATAAATACATTTAAATCGCACTGTAATGTCGTTTGAATGTAACGTGTAAGTATTAGTTTAACAGGGTTCATATAGAAACTGCAAAATTAAATTCCACGATTTTTAAGAACTTTTCAAGCACTACTTTTTTATTATTTTCAAGGAATAAAATCAGACATCACAATATTGTTATTAATTTTCAAATTCTAATAAATAAACTAATAAAACTAAATGGCCCCTGGAAATAAAGTGCAGCACATGCAAAGCCACAAGGCTGTGGCAACTTCAAAAGGTACTATGACAAAGATATCGCTTTCCCTATTCAAAGCTCAGTTCAGTTTAAATCATATCTGTGCAATCATTTGCAATCAAGTCAACGATATCACTGTAAATGAAGTGTCCCCAACTAA